>NW_027122302.1:0-9444 GCF_030686945.1 Centruroides vittatus | reverse complement strand
GATGCCTGCCATGGAGTGCCTTTCGAGCCCACGATTGCTTAATGGTGTCTATGCTTTTTATATGTTGTGTTGTGTCCATATGATGCGAGTGTAAGTTTAATGGTGTGTTATTTGAGTCTGCTAGAGTTACTGCTTTATGTAATTGTGATGTTTCTTGTTTTTTGTAGAAAAACTCTCGCAGTGACTGTATTTGTTTGTAGTGAAGGTTAACTATGTCAATCAGGCCACGTCCGCCATCTTTACGTGGAAGGGTTAATCTTTCTGTGGCGGATTTAGGATGATGTTGTTTATGCTTAGTAAGTGTTGTTCTTGTTTTCCTTTGGAGTTGCTCGAGATCTAGTGTGAGTCCAATGTATAACTCCAAAAGAATATGTGAGTACTGGGATGACATATGTGTTTATTGCTTTAACTGTGTGTTTTGCATTTAATTGTGTTCTGAGAATAGCATTTAACCTACTTTGGTATTCTTTAATTAATCCTTTGCTTTATTTGTGTATGTTCTGTTAGTTTGGCCTGTTGGAATCCTAAATACTTGTAGAACTCGCCCTCTTCCATGGATTCAATAACGTCTCCATTTCAAGTGCAAAATCTTCTTTCTTCAGGATTCCTTTTTCTATGTGAACTGTTTTGCATTTATCTAGGCCAAATTCCATTTGTATGTCCTTGGTGTATGAATGTGTGATTTGTAGGAGTTGATGAAGTTGTTTTTGTGTGGATGCATAAAGTTTTATGTCATCCATGTACATGAGATGTGACAGTGTAAACTGTGTTGGTTTTTTGTGTCTGATATTGTAACCATATTGCGTGTTGTTTAACATGTTGGATAATGGGGTTCAGGGCTAAGCAGAACCAGAAGAGGACTCAAGGAATCTCCTTGAAAAATTCCTCGCCTAATAAAATTTGTTTGTTTGTATGGAAGTGTTATGAACCCTGAGATGTAGTGTTGTTTCTCCAGTGCTGCATAGTGTTTTGAAAGAATGCAATGAGTGATGGATGTATTTTGTACATGTGTAGGATATGTAGCAGCAACTGTGTGGAACACTGTCGAATGCTTTTCTGTAGTCTATATATGCCATGTGTATGTTTCTGTGTTGTCTGTGTGCTTGCCGTAGAATGACTGAATCTATGAGTAACTGTTCTTTGCATCCCCTGTGATTTCTACGACAACCTTTTTGTTGTTCTGTTAGAATGTCGTGTTCTTCAACATGTTTGTATATTTTGTTTGCAATACAGGATGTCAATAATTTGTAGAGTGTTGGAAGACATGTAATTGGTCTGTATTGTGTAGGGTCTGTGGTATTGTTGTTTTTAGGTTTCATGTAGGTGATGCCCTGAGTAAGAAAATTTGGCATGTCTTGTGGATTGATGATGATGTGTGTTAGGTGTTTAGCTAGTTCCTGGTGCAGTGATGTAAACTTTTTGTACCAGAAATTGTGAATGTTGTCTACACCAGGTGTCTTCCAGTTGTGTGTTCTGTTAACAGTGTATTGGAAATCCTGTATGTTTATTTCAACACAGGGCATAGTTGGTATGTTGAGTAAGTTTTTGTTCTCCTCCTCGATCCAGCCTGCTTCAGCATTGTGCGTGACAGCACTGGACCAAAGAGAAGACCAATATGTTGTGAGTTCTTCTTCTGTTGGTGTGCCACTGTGCTGTGTATCAGTGTTTGCTTTGTTATTAATTTGTCTGTAAAAGAGTTTTTTATTGTTTGTAAATAATTTATTTTGTTGTTTTCGTAGTGTACATGTTTTGTATCGTTTGAGTCTACGTGCTTTGGCAGCAAGTTTTTGTTTTAGTGTATCAATGTATTCTGTAATGTGTGTGTTGTGATGTTCATGTTTTGTGTGTGTTTTTATTTTCTTGAAAATGTTTTTGAGCTGTTTCCTTAATTTGGGTGTTATGTTGTTTTTAGTGTATTGTGTTAGCCTGCCTAATTGCTGTCTAATGTCATTTATTTGTGTTTCTATTCTTCTCTGCCAGGCAGGCTTGTGATAGAATTGTGTTTTCTGTGTATTTGTCTGTGATTGTACTTTCAGTCCATGGTGTGTCACTACTGTGACTGCCCCAGCATAAACTAATGTATGAATGTCTGCGAGTGTAGAAATTGAATGAATGTAGTGTGGTAGTAAGTGAGTGTTTACATAATTTAGTGTTTTTCCTACTTCCTTTGACGTGTTGATTTTTGGTATTCGTGGTCGTTGTGTGGGATCTGTACCTGTATATTTAGTGAGTGTTTCCTGAAATATAAGTGAGAGCGTATTAACTAAATTCATGTCTATGTTATCAGTGATGGATGAGGAAGTGTCTGTAGTATCATTAGTGGTAATTGTTGTATGTGTGTTATTATCAATGCTTGTTGCTGGATTATCCTGAACAGGTTACATGATCTTCATTAATGTTAGATGTTTCTGTCTGTTGATGTATTTGATCAGCAACCTGTTGTTTGATTTAAGGTTCAAGTGTTGTTTGTGGAGATAAGGCAGTTGTGTATAATTGTTCTTTTTTTGATCAACGAACTCCTTGTGCTCTCCCACCACGACCAGGTGGTGACCATGGGAGAGTTATTATTATTATTATTATTATTATTAAAAATTTATTATGGTATGTTATGTGTAAATAATAAATAAGAATTTGTAAGGAACAACTATGCAATGATTATTTGTTACTAATGTAAAAAAATCATTATAAAATCATTTATTTAAAAAGTAACATCTTAAAGAAAAACATGTTAATGTGTGACCTCACCCAAAAAATCCTAATTGCGGTATGGTATTTGTAAACGAACAATGGAAATATTGGTTTATACCTTTAAAAAATACACACGCTTTTATTTAATTTAGACTGGAAGGATAATCAGTTCAAATTCATTTCTAAGAGCCGCCGCAAATTACAGGAAGCGGGAGCTAGCGTACGCTCTGTCGCTCGCACCACCAAGCCCCGCGTTTTTTTCCCATAAGGCTATGAGGCAATTTTTTAACTAAAATAAGGCTAAGCGGGGGGAAAGCAGCGCGCAAAACTACACCGTTTAGCCTTCGCGTAACCGTTAGTTCCGACATGACGGTGGATTCCACAGATGGTGGACAGGCTATATAGAACAAAGATTTTATTATAACCTATACTTGTAATCAAGTCAGTTTTCGTTCCGAACTTTTGAAACAGCCTCACTTGGGGAAAAACATGCCAACCTGGTTAAGACCTATAATTAGCCCGAAAACTATATATAACGTTATATACCTATTTTCACAACTCGAATGTATTAATCATGTAAATTTACGTACATACATCGATTAAAATTCTATTATTTCTTTTTCGAACATGTGAACGATGTTCAATGATAGTCATCCATCTTGCTAGCGTAACTGCTCTTCGCGGTTGAATTCTGTGAACAGCCGAGCGTACCCTCTCGCATCGTTTGCGCTAGCAAAGGAAAAAAAACCGCGCGGGTAGGAAGGAAAGGGGCGGACGCCTTTGACGGTCATCGGTTGTGCTAGCAACAGTGTTTGCTAGCGTTTAGCTCTCGCAAAGCGCTAGTTTGCGGCGGCTCCTAAGAGAGGGTACGAGAACGAACAATCGCGAGAAATTCGATTGTGACGGTCAGAAAAGGTCGCCAGCTATATTCCGAAAGCTTCCGGAAATAAAATCTTAAGGCCGTCAACAGCCATTGTTCGGCAGTTAATGACCACCCTTTTCCATTTCGATATTTAATTTCGTCGCCAATACGGTTTAAAATACGAACAAATCCATATTAAGAAAATTTATACCGAATTCGAAATTCGTCTTCAGAATAGATTTTTAACGAATTATTTCGACAGTCGGTATTTAACTGTTACCGTCGTTGTAGTCGTTAAGTCTGTAGAATATAAATAATTTTAAATAGTTTTATTATTGTACCATTATATATATTTTTTATTATCTATACAATAATGATTTTGGTTAATTAATTAAAAGTTGTGTGCGTTTGTTTAACAGAGCGTTCTGTAACTAGCAATTGATTTGTAACGGCGCGATACTGGGCAAACTAGCCAAAGTCTTGACGTTGGCTGGATGAACGCCTGGCGGTTTAGTAATCAATGCGTTGGGGCATATGTACCTCCGAAATGTCATTAAGCGTTTTGATAACCGACACGCTATTCGAATTGTAAATAAATGCATCTATATTTAAATGAATTGTAGTTTTAAGTCTTGCTTGCCCATTTGAATACTGCGAGAATTTGAACATTTAAAAACAAATTTAAAGTATTTAACCCTCCGTGAGTCGCTAGGAATCGTTCTCTTACTTAGGTCGCATGGGTCTGTCAGACCCGTCATTTTTATTTTGAAATTAATAAATTTTTTCTATCGCGTAGAGGAACTACAATTTTTTCGTTAAATTCTACGCTTTGTTTTCTATCTAGTAGTATAAATTACTTCTGTATTGACGAAATTGTCTTTTCAATATTTATTTTTACGTAATTTGATGAAAAAATCACAAAATAATAAACATATCAAATTTCAACTCGCTGTAAGTTATCTGACGTTTCACCGATAATCATCGGGTTTGTTTTCAAATGGGGAAGAAAGTTCACTCATTCGTGTGAAGTCAGTAGAAATTCAGTACTACTGCTAAAAATTTTTTAAATAGATTTCGCGTTACCCCCTTTCGCGAGAGTCAATAAACGTTAATTGTTTTATGGCTCTATTAAAAAATGCTTATTTTTGGGTTTAAAATCGACTAATTGACAACTGTTTTATTTTGTTTTACTCATTAGAATGTCATCTTTAAGATTTAACAGATAGTTTTGTTAGATTTTCACACATGAATTTTATTTTTAATTTTTAATGTGATATAGTCGTGTGTTAGGCTTAACTCGATCACCTAATTCAAAAATTGACATCGGTCAAAATATTATTCAATTTATCAAAATTCTTTGTTGATAGTTTAGATATAAATGTTTTCTCTGCACGAAATGAATCGATCGAAAAAATAATGAGGGGCCCATCAAAAATTCGGCAATTAATGACATGTTGTCGATTCTGTAATTTGTTTTTTTTATAATATAAAATATTCACACAATAAAACTGTAAAAAGGCATGCATATCAATATCTGAATGTTATCAAAATGCAATTATCAAAAATTTTATAATTTTCACAATTTGTATTATCTTAATTTAGTTTTAAAGTTTTTTGTCGCGCTTTGTGTATCGCGCGACAAAACAGTCGCAACGCGATCAAACGCAGCGATTTCATTCATAATTACTTGTTATGTAGATCGGGCTAACTTTTCAGGTTTGTTTTGTTGTGCCGCGATGAAAAATGAATAAATAATAAAAGCAGATTATAATTAAAAGTATTTTTATCAGATTAATCTGAATTATTAGATTATAGAATAATTATAGCTATGCGATATGATTGTCGCGTAGTTGTAATTATTTTTCTTATATCTAATTCCTTAATGTTTAGGGTCTAATTAGCTAACTTCTAGTTGTTATATTTCGTATGAACGTGTAAGCATCGTTTCAAAATTGTCTGGTGGGAATTGACTGAGATTAGAACTACCCTCCACGTAAATCAAGGTTATAATGTAAACAAACGTTAGACAATCGCCCAGTGACGTAGCGTGGGTGTCAGCCGCCTGGGGCGGAGGAAAATTTCCCCGCCCTCTTATTTAGGTATTTTTACAAGATATTATTATTTATTGTGAAATTTTGCCGCTCTCACTACGCTACGCCACTGCAATCGCCGAATTAAAATTTAATTTTTATTTTAAATTTGTATTTTAATTTAAATTGACCAGTCGTAAACTGTAATATGTTTCTGATAAAATCTCAAAACAAATCGATTTCAGTCTAATTTTTAAAGAAAAATCGCAATTTAAATTTTATTTATGCGGAAAATACAAAAAAATTCCAAAAGTTAATAAACTTTTGGAATTTTTTTTTGTAGCTAAAGGAATTTATATTAATTAAAAAATTTAAAACAAAACACACAAATCAAACTATTAAACAGAATTTAATTAAAAAGATACAAAAAAAACATTATTTTGTTTTTGTCTTTATATAATATTGTAAACATTCGAAACATAATATGCTAACAAAGAATAAAATAGTATTTATGTTGTATTTATATTCTATTTATGTCCGAGTAAATACACTATATAGTTACTGTTTAAGTTGCAGAATAAAATACATATACTGGTTGATATTTAAAAACTAAATAATTATTATTTTCAAATTTATGCTCAAAACATTTAACTTTACTTGTGCATTCAGAATAAAAACAACTTCTACCTAATAACAAATATATAGCATATATTTATCTTTAGTTAAAATGTTGGTTTCTTATTTTTATTCAACACAATCTCTACATATTTGAACTGCATGTTCCAAGCATAGATATTTTTTGCATTTCACGCAGGTATATTTCGTTTTTCTATCTTTCCGTGTTTCACATTCATCACATCTCTTTCTCTTTTTTTCGACACATTCCGTGGATGAATGTGAAGGTCCGGCTTCAGAATCTGACGGAAATATCCTTTCCGCTGCCGTTCTGATAGTTTTCGAAAGATTTAAAATACATTTTCTTTTATCAATATGTTCGCTCATTAGAATGATACACAATTCCTTCAAAAATTCTCTTCTATTATTCAATTTGGATGTATTTTTGTTTGCTTGGTGAATAATATAGGAATTAATTCCTGCTAAATTTAAAACACAATAAAAAATGATCATAGGCCATCGTCTGGTGTTGCGTACGCAATTATAATTCCCGGTTAACTGGTCCACGGTATCTACTCCCCCTTTAGTTCTATTATAAAAGGATATTATTTCTGGCTTTTTTGCCAGTCCAGTTTCCCGATCAATTTCTTCACTATGATGTAATGACGACAAAAGCAATACATTTTTACTTTTTTTCGGCACATAGGAGACCAAAGTGATCGCTTTAGTAAATGCAAACTTACTACTGTTTACTTTTCTATTTTTTATATTTAAAAATTCTGCAGGAATTTCTTTTCTATTTTTTCTGATGGTACCAACTAGCGTTAACCTGTCTTGCAATAAATCTGTAGCCAAACTGAAACTGGTGAACCAGTTATCGGTAGTTATATTACGGCCGCTGTTAACAATAGGCCTAGTTAATCTTTTCACTACACTGTCCGCAGAATTCGATACTGAGAAGGGTCCATCGGGCTGTTTTCCGCAGTAAACCTCTAAATTGTGCGTATAAAATGTTTTACTGTCTACTAGCAAGAATATTTTTATACCGTATTTATTTGGTTTACTTGGTATATACTGGCGGAATCCGCACCGCCCTCTGAATCCTTCCAGTTTCTCATCTACGGTACAGTATTCCGATACATTGTAATTCTTTATACAATTATTCGTAAATACATCTAAAAAAGTTCGGACTGCTGCTAATTTATCAAACTTTAGTCTTTCACCTCGCGTCTGTTTATCATCAAATCGGAGATTTGCTAACAAAAAACGAAAACGTCTCTCCGACATGGCCGTTCTTGCGATTTCGAATCCTGTACCGTCCGTTGTCCACATTTCGTTAACGTGACAGCGATTTACCTTTTTATACGCAGCAAGGTAAAATAATCCGATTAGTGCTTTTATTTCCTGCAGATCTGTTGTATTTGCATCACGTTCTCTTTCGTAATGCGGTTGTACTTTTTGTATTTGTTGATTTGTGTGTATGACTATGATATCTAAAATATCATCTGTTACGAACAGATTCCAACATTCAAAAATAGACCTTGCGTTTGTAGCCTCTCCAATGGGACCAGGTATAAGATAAATCAAGTTCTCTCTTCTTGTCTTCGTTGCAGGATATTCCCACATACTCCATCTGGTTCCATCGCGAGCTAGGAAAGAACAATGCTCACCTGTTTGTGATGACGAGGCTGCTACTTGTGATGATGAGGCAACTGCAGGTGAGCCTACTTCTGATATATCTTCGTTTTCCTCTTGCTCGGTGTCTGTATTCTCAGATCTAACTTCTACAAAATCACATTCTTCTTCCGAAGAAGCATCTTCATATACTATATTCTCGATCTCTGAATCGATCATAAAATCTCCGTACATTTTTACTTTACTATAGACAAGGCACTCAAATATAGTCTATTAGGCCAGGCTTGTTTCTCCTAGTTTCAACGGTGGCATTGCCTTATATACAGTTTTTAGATCTGTTGGCCGACCAATCAGGAGCTAACTCGGTTGCTCTCCTGCAAATCTGTTTCAGTTGGCATATCTGTCTCAACATGTCTAGAACTGAGGCTATCCGATATTTTCAGAAAACGAGTTCTAACGACTAAAACCAGAATTCTCCTCTCACTACTCGACAGGTCTTCTTGAATGTACTAGTCTAACTCAGAAGCAGAAATGAACTAAAAACGCCATAAAAGTGATTTAATGACACACCGATCTCTTCTGACGGCTTTATTTTGTTTAAAGTATATGAGAATATACATTAAACAAAATAAACTTGACAGAAGAAGGGCAAAGTACTGAAAAGCGTCCCGACAAATAAAAAAAAAGGAATAAACAAATGTAAACAAATCATGTGTTATTTAGATTACACTGTATTGTGAAAAATAATCAAAAAAGAAAATTGATACGGATTCAGATATAAAAGCCGGTTTATTACTACAGTACAGTAAATATATTACAGTTTACGGTGTTTAATTTTTTTTTAATACAAATTTAAAATAATACTAAAATTCACAACTAGATATTCCATAGACTTACTATAGGAAAATGGAGTTTCCAGGAAATATTCATTGCTAAACAATTTTAAAAACATGTTTACTCATCTGAACACTGTCGAACATTTAATTAGCAATTTATAGCTTATAACGCGATTAAAACAAAAGAATTTATAGCGATTGTGTAAATTCGATTACCAAGATCATTTCCGAGGGGGCAGGACATTTTTTGGAATTTTATAGCTAGACTGTTTTCACAAGTTTCTGATTACTTAGTAAAAGTGAAAAAAGCCAACTTGCATCGCCCAATATACGAGGAATAATCATAAATTAATTATAAAAGTGATAAATAAAAATTATATGATAAGAATAAAAAATAATTAAATTAATTAAAAAGTAATTAGACATTACTTTTAAAAACAATATTATAACAAAAAAAACAAAAATTTAAATATACAAATAAATAACGATATGATAGGATTTAATAAACACCGCGCGACAACTTAAATGCGATAAAGTTATTGCGACACTCGCTATCGGCAACGGCGACAAATTAAACGGTTTTTTTTACCCCCATCATGAGTCGCATGGGTCTGACAGACCCAAAGTATTTTTTTTCTCAAAAATGAGCGTTGTTATTCAAAAATATTTAACAGCATGTTAATCGGGATAGAAAGTTAGAAGAATATTAATTTTTTCAGATTTTTTGGAAAATATTCAATATTAAAAAATTTTAACTAAAGTTCGCGCCGGGTATGTC
>NW_027122301.1:0-24404 GCF_030686945.1 Centruroides vittatus | reverse complement strand
ATACTCCTTATCCTTACCGTAAAAGTTTTATCGATCAAAACTTTTCTTGCAGAATGCTGTACAGCCATACGGATGCGATACGGAGTTTATAACTCGACCCTTCGTACCCACAGGGCAGAAGGTAAAACATGCAGAATAATGCAAGACGGATTAATGACAGTAACTATTGGTAGATCATCGATAATTACGTGAAATCATGGATAGTTATGAAGATATCGCAGAAAACGAGAGCTCACATGCATTAGAAAAAGTAGGAATGTTTCATTTAATGAGCGAAGGGTGTAGAGAACAGCATCGACGAATCGCAATACAGCACGGTAGGTGTGTTTATGATGCAAACAATCGATTGAAGTGGACAACGCTCTGATTACCAGACTATCACAGATTAAGATGGGCAAAACAAGTAACTGAAAGTAGCTAAATTATTATTTTCTGCTAGCTAATTCAAAATGATATAACATCTTACATTTTAGTATTCCAGACTGTTGGTATATTATAATATCAACATATAAAGTATCGATCTTTCAAATCTTTAAGATAATTGCCATATAATTGTGATATTTCACAATATTGAAGATGGAAGGCAACTGCCTGTATTGTCTTCTTCATCCTACATTTTCGTTAGGTATACCCTTTGGAGATATCCTTGTCGAAAGATGTATCTGTCATCAGCTGACTCCATCGCAATCTAAATTTATATCAATTCATGCAAATTTCGTGCAATTGGTGATAATAAGCCACTCTCTGATGCTTTTGTCTCACCACTTTGCAACGGAAGACAACATTATCGGCTGCAGCCCAATTGTTAGAGATGAAAAAGTCAATTCTCATTATATGACAGGAATATTTTTTTGTATTTCTTGGGGTTCTGTTCTCGTAATTCAAAATGGCCGAAAACAGAAATTGCGCTTTGATATGAAGATACCCGAATACGAAGGGGAAATAGAAAAAATACGATTTTATCAACGTATTGCAAATTATACTATCGGAATCGCTTACGCTTTCACGATGTGTCTGGCCACATTTATCAATTCTATCGTATTCAAAGAAGTTAAGATGAAAGCGAGCTATTTGAGGGCCATCGCCTGCTCTGTATTTTTCCAAATTTCCTCCATTTATGAGTGTACCATATGGATGTGGTACGGGCCTGTAGTCCTATTAATTGGTCTAATCATAAACAACAGATTCAAGTCTCTATCAGTGCAGTTGCAGCAGGCAAAAGCGCAATGGCCGAAGAAAAATATCGACCGTTTGATATCGAAACACGTCGAATTTTGCGATGTAATCGAAGATATTAATGAAAAATGGAATAAATATGTATTCGCTTTATATGGGCTTATCCTGTCTCTTGTATCCTTTATGATTTACACATCAATATTTGGAACGGATGATCTTCATCTTCGTGTTATGACGTGGATACTTACGATTGATCTAACCATCATAATATCTATCGGGGCGTTCTCAATTTCACGCTGCGTTTCTTCGGTAATTACGAGCAACAAATAAACATTTTTCATACAATTTCTTTATTGTAATTTCTCGAAATCTATTTTCAGATTTATGATTCTTTTCAAGAAATCAGAAGAGTTACCAGTGATTATCTCCCATTGCAAGATAAGCTAAAGGTAAGACTATATACATTACATTAATACTAACTAAATGACGAACTTTATATTATATTGACTTTTTTTGTACAGATTTTAAACTTCATGAAGAAATTTCAAGAAAATAAACTCGGATTCAGCTGTGGAGAATGCTTCGTAATGTCGAAAGACATACCAGTTAAGGTAAGAAAATTCTTAAAACAAACATCAATTTTATTTTTCTCACATAATTTGAGGAAAGAAACTATTAAAATTTAGTCAATTTAGAAATTTTTATTGTGTATTTTTTACTTTATAAAAAATTTTTACTTCTCTTCTCAGATGTATGATAATTGGTATACAATATTCAACATGCTGTTGCAGATACGAGATGCGGTTTTAGGAACAACATCGTCTTCTTGTACATCAGCACTTGTTTCCAAACCATCACTCAATTTCACTAATAGCCTTTAATAGAAATGAATATTCGATGTTCTTAGAAAATGAAATGAATACAAATGAATACATTATCATTAAAAAATAATTCATAAATTTATTTTCGTGTTATTAATTTAAAATCTAGATCAGAAAAATTTAGCACTTCACTTGTAATATTTTAATAAAATATTTCTAGAGACTTCATGACTGAATCATTTGTATGTTTTTGATTTCCTTATTTTCAGACTGACAATTTCCAAGTGAATTTGTCTGAAATTAGATGTAAAGCGAAATTATAACTGCAATTGTCTGTAATATAATGAGAATTACGATTGTACGGCTAAATATAATGGATGTTATTTAACATTTCTGTAAAAAAACCTATTTATTTTCAGATTGTTTCGAAACAGTTGTGACATAACAATGTCTTTTGCCTGTTTCAATGTGTATACTTCATATATTCCGTGCGTTTTAAAACAGTAGATGAAACGAGTGAACACGATTAATTCTGCATTCACAGCTGATTGACGTATTGGGGGCATGAAATCTTACCGGTTAACTTCACGTGTTCATACTTATATTGTATATGTTTTATTGATATATATATCAATTTTAGCAATTATAAATGAGTGTAATGCCACACAACATTAGTTTTGTGCAAAAGTTATAGTTATATATATAGCGCTTATAAATCTATTACATATATATAAACATAAGAATTAAAATTACATTTAAATTTTTTCAAAAATTAATGTTAAAATACAAGAAATGCATGTATTATTTTCTTTGTAATTAATATTTGAATGAAATAAATAAATACCTGGAATTCTAACTAATGAGGATTATTCTTGTTTTTTTATCTTGTTAAAAAACACTCAACCAACAAAAATTTAAATGAAAATAGTCTCTCTAGAAATTTAATATTTAAAAATTTTTATATCTATACTAGTATTAAACGAGCGATTATTTATTGTGAGATGGCACAATGCCAGACTGCAATTTTTAATCTTATTTCTAAGTTATTTCATTTAAGATATATGCTCTCCATCAAATTATTACTATCTTTCCCATTTATAGCACATCATATTTTTCTTCAACAATACAATCGTACCGATTATCTGTTTTTAGGGAAAAAATTTTGAATTGATATAACCTAACGTTTGGTTTGCATCAGATGTTCCTGTACAATTAATTCGGGCTACCTGCCGCTACGTTTCCCATATTTGGTATGCCATCCATGAATTTAACTTTTTTCTTGAGATGGACGAATGACACGAGACAGACAGACAAATGACAATGGGTATTTTTAGGTCTGCAACTTTTTTCAACTTGCATTCTAATCTAGGATATTGCAGCCCAATGCAAAGTATAATTGGAAACGAGCAAACCATTTCATCAATTTATTTATGTAATTGCAGATGCATCAAAATGTAATTCTAATAGATTAATCGTAGTAGATTTAACAAAAGTCTATTTGAAATATTTATAACTATAGTCAATCTAAGATATTGTCGTTTGCGGAATGCAAAGTAATTGGAAACGGGAAATCATTTTATCAATTTATTTATGTAATTGCAGCTACATACAGATTTGCTTCTAATAAATTAATAGTAGTAATATTTAAGAAAAGTCTATTTGAAATATTTATGTCTATATTCAATCTAGGATATTGGCATTTATGAAAAGCAAAGTGTATTTGGTAACGGACATATCCATTTTATCAATTTGTTTATATAACTGCAGCTGTATCAAGATGTAATTCTAATAAATGAATAGCAGTAACTTTAACAAGACTAACATACAATTACACACAAATTGAGTCATTACAATTTTATAATAATTATAAATATATAAAATTTTTATAACAGGATTTCATAACAGATAGTGCAACATACAATTTGAATTGTTTATTTTAAAAATAACATTAGTATTATTAATGAAAATAAATAACTCGGGATTGTATGTTACGCTATTTGTTATGAGATCTTGTTATGAAAAATTTTATATATTTATAATTATTATAAAATAGTAAAGACTCAACTTTGGGAGTAGTGTTTATTTTTATAAAACACTGTTAATGCTAACAACAATAAAATTTTCATTAAGTTTGACCCCTCGCGAGATATGACTACATGACCACTTTCTATCTCTCCAACCTCTTAGCCTTTCACAATAAAAATTTAGTAGCATCAATGGTTTTTATATACAAGCTACGATGCCAATTATATATATATATGTATATCTTTAGACTTTGCTGCGATATTAAATGAAATTAATGCCATCACAATCTTGAATAAATGGCCTTCTTGAAAAAGGGTTGTGTTGTTAAGGATTATTTGATTGTTATTTTGTATCCAAAAAATATTTCTGAATTTAGTAAATAGCTGATGGATGAGCAGCAACCGAGACGTTAAACGGGGTATTTCCACTTATTTTCACTCTTTGTTAAGTCACAATCCAATAGAATTGTTAAAGCAAAATTTAAATTAATAAATACATTACATTGGTATTACCCCGCTATAGTTTATATACGCATCATATCCCATATGAAATTTTCACCGTTATAGTCCGAATTTTAATTAAACAGAATAATTCGAGATTATTCGTCAGCGCTATTTCTCTATTTTCACAAATGTTTTGTATTATGGCAATGGACACAACTTTATAATTTGTAGAAACTGGTTTCTCTAATCATATGTGGAACATTAAAAATCGTTGAAAAGTTAAAATTATTATATTTAACAAAGATTTTATTAAAATATCGATTTGTGAGTTTTCGTTATAATTAAGAAGATCATCTATCACACTTTTAAAATTATTTTTTCATTCGAAATTTTACAATTTACATGAAATTAAATTAACAAAACGAATTTTCTTTTAGCGAATACAAGTTGTATTTTCGTGATAGCCGTTTCTTTCTTTCGCAAAATGGATAATTTTAAGAAATTAAAAAAGTAGCACACCACGGCCGATGGTAAAAAGAAGAAAATCTCCTTGTCGTCTTTCGCTTCGGTTCTAGTGATTCGGGTGCTTCCGAAAGATGTCGAGGAGAGCGGAGAGTGAAAGTCGCCTACACCCGGCAACAAACAAGTGGTTGTCATTACTCCGAACGATAGTGCCTCGAGTGTGGTCAACAACCTGGGACGACGATACCCGGAAGTTGCAGAGTGGACGGTGGACTGTCGATCACGCGAGATAAGACTGGCCCGACAGGAATCTAAAGTGATCGTGGAAACATCTGTCAAGCAGAAAAAGCCTTAGTGTAAATGGCTTTTGTTCTGCTGTATAAATAAATATGCTCTCTGCCTAGGTCACTTCCACCCATGTCCACTTTTCACCCAATATGACTCCGCCACTCGAATACGACTTTATCACCGGGAAATGACGTTTCACCCGGCTACGAATTAATTCACTTGACTTGACTTTTCATCCCGGATTGGGTTTTTCCATTTTCGATTTACAGACATTTCGGCAATATCAGAGGTCTGGTTGTTCCACTTCGATTAGATTAATGTCCATAGAACAACGACCGATTCGTGGTCGGCAAAGAGACAACGAAAACATAAACCAGTGTTATTACCAGCTTAAAGACTCTGTTAATGGTCTATAAATGGACAAGGCAAATTATGTTGTACGGACATTCACACAGTATTTAAACCGGTGTTCGACTGTCATAATATAGTCAGATATAACTTGAGCAATTAAATTTTTAAAATTGTTTGAAGTGTACCCTATGTAAACTTTTATATTTAATAAAGTTTAATTGCTTTCACGGGTCTCGAGTCGTTTTCTAATGATAATTACGCCGATACATAAAACCCCGCAGAAAACTTATGAAAAGAAAGAGTGCTTTTTTGTAATAAAGTTTCATTTTCTGCATTATTTTCTGTTTATTTGTGAGTTTTATTAAAGTCATCTTCTTTCAATTCAACGTAAAAGTATTATCTTGAATACAATAAATACTGGAAAATCGTTTAATACATGAAGACAGAGAAAGACTCTAGCACAAAATATGATTATTATTAGAAATTTCAAGCAAAGATTTATGGAAAATATCCATATGTAATGTTACAGTGCACGAAACGCTTTTATGCTTCTGCTCCATTTGACAGAAGAATTGACACGGCGATGACTGCATCAGGATAAAAGAACCACACAGCAACTGTTTTTTGTTAATATCCGTATTGTTTTTGCTAGGTCATGTAAGCGGTCGCGCGTGCAGACGATTGGATTCAAAATGACCAAGTTCTTAGAGACGGTATGTAGAAAGTGAATCGCTCAGATGCCAATTTAACAACTGATAACTGTTTAATTACAGAGAAAAAGAGTACATGATACAAACTTCGTAAGATATTAAATTAACCGATCCATCTAACGTAAGTGATCATGGTTTGCAATAAGTTTACGTAAGTGATTACATAAGTTTACAATAATTCTCACGTAGATGTAAATTCCTGGGGTTTGAAGGAGGCTTATAGACTTGGTAACCTCCCTATCTGAGAAATAGAGGTAAAATTTGGGATTGTCTCGAGTTTCGGCCATGAAGATAGTCCTGTTCGGAGACAATAATGTATTCTAATGTGGCAATGGCAAGGTATTCCGTTTCGGAGGCACAGAGTTAACGGTATCGGTCGAGGAACTGGCAAAGACTTCCGTTATACTTTCGGGTGATGACTGTAGGGAGGTGACCCTCCCTACAGTCATTACCCATTCCTTCGGGAGGTGACCCTCGAAGGAATGGCGGCAACTGTCCCATTTGACCATCAGTTCTGATATTAAAATCTGTATCACACGGCCGAGAGGTCAAAGGATTACGAGAAAAGCGTCGATTTTGCCTTCAACAACATGCAAAATGAGAAGTTCTCAGGTAGAAGAAAATAATCATCAACAACAGTTATCAAAATAGGGATGACGAAATCGTGTTATTATTATTGTTCTTTCCTTGAAATTTGGGTTCTCTTATACATAATTAGAACAGTAACCTTATAACTCAGAACAAGTGAGAAGCACTCTTCTTCTAAAAATAACTATATACCACAATTATAATTTTGAAATTACGCGAAACGAATCTTTTCCAAATAGTATCTGTTACTCGCAGTACCAGATAGAGAGAGATGATCGAATGTTGACGTTTACAGTTTTGTGTAAGTGAAGGATGGCTGAGATTTGACAAAAAGACAGTTTTTGCCATTTTTCGTTAATTATAGTGTTGCACCCCAATATAATGATAGGGTTCACTATTTGATTAAACGAAAGAGCACTAGTCTTAAAAAGCCACTTATTCATTGTATAGGAAAGTGCCACATTCAGTTTTAAAATGAGTTTTAAAGTATGCGGTATGCATGTACAAAAACATCTTTGCGTTATACTACGTCATTACAAAAACATCTTTGCGTTATACTACTTCATTACAAAAACATCTTTGCGTTATACTACTTCATTACAAAAACATCTTTGCGTTATACTACTTCATTACAAAAACATCTTTGCGTTATACTACTTCATTACAAAAACATCTTTGCGTTATACTACTTCATTACAAAAACATCTTTGCGTTATACTACTTCATTACAAAAACATCTTTGCGTTATACTACTTCATTACAAAAACATCTTTCCGTTATACTACTTCATTACAAAAACATCTTTGCGTAATACTACTTCATTACGAAAACATCTTTGCGTTATACTACTTCATTACAAAAACATCTTTCCGTTATACTACTTCATTACAAAAACATCTTTGCGTTATACTACTTCATTACAAAAACATCTTTGCGTTATACTACTTCATTACAAAAACATCTTTCCGTTATACTACTTCATTACAAAAACATCTTTCCGTTATACTACTTCATTACAAAAACATCTTTCCGTTATACTACTTCATTACAAAAACATCTTTCCGTTATACTACTTCATTACAAAAACATCTTTGCGTAATACTACTTCATTACAAAAACATCTTTGC
Organism: Centruroides vittatus; assembly: GCF_030686945.1. Classification (NCBI taxonomy): domain Eukaryota; kingdom Metazoa; phylum Arthropoda; class Arachnida; order Scorpiones; family Buthidae; genus Centruroides; species Centruroides vittatus. Next base: position 16,413 of record NW_027122301.1, on the reverse strand, counting down.
GTTATACTACTTCATTACAAAAACATCTTTCCGTTATACTACTTCATTACAAAAACATCTTTGCGTAATACTACTTCATTACAAAAACATCTTTGCGTAATACTACTTCATTACGAAAACATCTTTGCGTTATACTACTTCATTACAAAAACATCTTTGCGTTATACTACTTCATTACAAAAACATCTTTGCGTTATACTACTTCATTACAAAAACATCTTTGCGTTATACTACTTCATTACAAAAACATCTTTGCGTTATACTACTTCATTACAAAAACATCTTTCCGTTATACTACTTCATTACAAAAACATCTTTGCGTAATACTACTTCATTACAAAAACATCTTTGCGTTATACTACTTCATTACAAAAACATCTTTGCGTAATACTACTTCATTACGAAAACATCTTTGCGTTATACTACTTCATTACAAAAACTTCTTACTAAACTACTTCATTAACAGAAGCAAGAAATTCTTCCAGTAGTAACGTTATTTTCATACTTATCAATGGCACAAAGAATTGCTGAAAACTTTACAGACTTAAATCGAAACTGATTATAACATACGTAGGTAGATCCAAAAAAAAGGTTACAAGCAGCAGCATTTGGAAAGTAATTCACGTAGTGTGAATATTTTTTCCCCAGAATGGAGACAAATTGTGCTATTTGTCTTACAGCGGTTGTGTGGGTAGATAGTGTAAATTCGCAGACACGTCAGACGTCTGCGAATTTATAGACGTATAGAAAAGTGATCTCGCTTTGAGGTGCAAGCTGTGATTTGTTGCTTATGGGCAAAGAAAATGTCTGCATCTGAAATTCACAGTCAAGCGGATGGTGTCATCCTCTGGCATGACAATGCCAGGCCTCATACTGCTTGCAAAACTCAACAATTGCGAAAGTTCAAGTGGGAAGTCTAGAGCCACCCCCATACAGCGCAGATTTGGCACCCAGTGACTATTTCCTTTTCCAAAAATGACGGAACACTTATCTGGAAGTACTCTTCAGACAGTGATGTGAAAACAGCTGCCGAGGACTGACTCAATGGGCAGGGAAGTGATTTCTACCAATCCAGGTTATACAAGTTTGTCTCGCATTCAGATAAATGCCTAAATAGATTTGATGATTATGTGGAAAACTGATCAGCAAATATGCCTCTTAATTCCCTTTTACATTTTCTGTCTATTGTTAATAAATAATTTTCTATTATCCTTGTTACCTTTTTTGGATTTACCCTCGTATAACAGGTTGAAAATGTTGTGCTATTTGTCGGAATGAAACTGACTGAAAAAGCTAATTCGCTTTTTCAGTCAGTTTCATTCCGACAAATGATAATATGTACATGTACATATGCATGTCTTTTTATGAATAAATTTCGAGTTTGTTGCAAGATTGTATAATTTTACAACGATCCTATATTTCCGGCGCAAGCTCCTCGCTTATCGACCAATTCGCTTAACGACATAGTCGTCGGAACGGAACTCGGTCGTAAAGTGAAGAGTACCTGTACTGTACTTACATTACACAGGGTTACTCGTAAGTCGATTATCAAAACATAAAATCGGGATGACGTGTGTCCTCAAAGCACTTTCAAATGGTTCGCTACCTGAAATAATGAACGTGAATAATCAATGTTATTATTATTAATCAATTGGTACAACTTCGGTAGTCCATTATAAAATCGGAACAATACAGAGACGATTAGCGTGCTTCTATACAAGGATGAGGTGTATAATTGTGAAGTGTGCCCTATTACATCTTCCCTGGATCATGCGATTTGCGATGTAGTTGGACAATACTAGGCCTACTTCTATTAAACAAGCCATTATTTACAATAAAAGATTTATAACAAACGAAATTCATTGTTGAATTTTTTAACTTATTTCAAACAACAAACAAACACTTTAAAAATCTCATCGTTCTATAAAATTAATTTAAATTTTCTTTCTAATTAATAATAGCCATGTTCTTTTTCATTGAAAAAAAATGTATACTTTAACGCCAGTTTGACGTCATCACCTGAGTTTTACAAATGGGAAAATGACATCAAATTGACGTTATAAAACGATGAGTTAGAGGTTGACATACAGAATACAGGTATACTCCACTTTACGTCGGTAATTGGTTCCAGGAGAGGAGACTTAAGCCAAAAAACGACTTAAGTCTAATTTACTTGTCACTAGGCTAAACCACAAATAACCATTCCAAGTTCTGTATTTTATTTATGAATGCATTTTTAATAATATGTGGTTAATAATAATCTATTTGAAGCTTACAAACATAGTACAATTTTTCTGTACTATATTAAAAACTAAAATTTATCTAAATCTCGAATACATGTACAGTACGAATATACTTGTAAATGTACTGTACATATATGTTTACAATTTGGCGACAATTGCAGTACATTGCGGACTCTATTTGTTGATGTAGTTTGCTCTAATACATAATAAAAAAGGATGATTTTGTAAGGATAAATAACAAATACAGTTATTAAAATTATTTTGCAATAGTAGAAAATAAACTAATTTACATCAAAATTACTAATAAAGACCGTTAAATAAGACGACAACACAGAATTACAGATGTTTCATATTTCGTTCTGTATGATTTATGATGTACAGCATTAACATTAACTGTAAATGTACGTACTTTAATATGATTTTATATACTTTTATTCTTATTTATTGTATAGTAACATGATTTTATATGCTTCTAACGTTTTTTTACTGATACTACGACTTTAATATTTGTGGCGGACAGACGTAAAAGTCAAATAAAATGACTTAAACTTGATTATTTTTTCATATAGTTTTTTGACAAATGACATATAATCGAAAACGACGTAACCCGAGGTATACCTGTATGTTAATGTAAGAAACCAGGAATTCAAATAGTATTATTAAATAATGACAGTGATAACAATGATATAAAGTATAAAAAAGTTAAATCACTGTATTTTTAGTCTCGCGCACAATAATATTTACACATGGATAATAAAAAAAATCCGAATTTTTTGCATTTATCAACGTTTTAAGGTTCGACCGAGTCCAAAAATATGAAAGTCTTAGGGATTATTTTTTAACCGATCGCCAAACTTTCCCTCTGTTATACATAAAAGAGACGGAAAAGTAAAATGGCGTCTGCAAAATATATCAAAACATTTAGTGACAGACCTCATCCATACGTGTGCCTGGATCAAAACTTTATGAACAGTTCTCATACAGGCACAAGTATGGATGAGGTCTGTCACTAAACTTCTTGATATATTTTGCAGATGCCATTTTACTTTTTTGAATCTCATTCAAATGAGAGGTATTTGTTAGCTCGAAACTGTAAACTCTCTCCGCGAGACATGGAAGTTAGATTTGAGGCATAGAATAGTGATAGATTAGTCGCTGCCTTTGTAAATGTTTCTTTCTAACCGCATATTAATTGCATATAATCGTCGTTTTGTTGTATTTATCCCCCTGTATTATAAAATTTGTTGTTTAATAAATGCTTTGTTTATTTGTAAAACTGACTTATTCAACCGGCACCTATCTACATACCAACGCGCTCCCCACTCGAAATAGCCCTCCTAAACTATCCGAAACGACAACGTGGGCGGTCTTTGCAGACTGTTGCCGATTAAGTGCTAAGTAGGGATTGACCCCTGATCTTCAGTTTCTCACATATGAAAAAGTGATTGAAATTTGAGAATTTCAATCACTATTTAGTTGTGTAAAACAGATTGGAAAACGTAGCCAAACCAAAAAATTTCGGAGAATTAAATTAATTAAACTTGGAGAATCATTAACACGTTTGACAAGGTGATATTGTACTATTGCTGATTCTCGATACAATAAACTAACAAGAAAGAGTCAATAGTCCGGTAATGAAAATTGTCCTTTGTATACGAGTGTGGTAATCATTTTCAAATTGAACGTTACATTGGACGTACGAAGACACACAAGCCGCCGATATTATAATAATTAAAATTAAAAACAATCACTACAGTTGGAAACAGGTACTGTACATTAACAATAAACGCCAACGCGTTGCCAAGCAGTTACTTCGCGCATTCCTTAAAGTCGACGAATTTCATGTATTTTGTTTGAAATCTGTTTTGTGAATCAACTATGTTTGATAATATGAAATTCAGTTTCCACCATATTAAGTTAATTTGTAAAAAGTCCTTTAAATTACGAGTCGCAGACATTGTTTAATTAAATACCTGCTAACAATTCTGAAGTTATGACAAAAGTGAATAAAGTTTGCTTTGTAGTAAAGTGTGATATTTTCGCTGTAATTATACAATTATTTCCCTATCAGCTGTTGTGTTTAAGCTTAATACTGTATACGTCACACATGCAAATTTCAATATATAACTATAACATATTATTGACATTTAAAACAATAAACACTTCATTAATTTAAAGATATTGATTAAAGTATACTCTTTAATTTATTTTCCCGCTCTGTGCGGACTAAGAGGGCCTTCTTACAAACCCATTATGGAATTTTTCCAGGCCCAAATATGACTGCCAGATGAAATGAACCCGACCTATCCCGACACTCAACTCCCGCAAATACCTAGACGTTTTTGACTCATCCGAATTCTATTCCGTGGCTCACTAAAAGGTATATGAGTCCCGCAGAGAGAGTCCCAGGATCTCACCTCTGCTACATAAACATCCAGCTTTCGCATTATATATTTTATATATAATTACAGTGCTTTATTTCGTATAATTTTTATGACAATTTTCTACTTCACATTTATCATTCAGAATGATAAAATATTTATTGATTTTTCCAGACTTCGACGACTCAACATAATAAACTCATTGCCTATTATGATCACTCAGATCACTTTTATAACTAAATATTTATCAATGTAAATTAAATTATACTCTTAATTTATATAGAGAATTTTAGGAATCTTAGATGATACATTAAAAAAAATTTAAATAATTTATTTCAAATACACCTTCAAAAAAATGAAAGACAAAATTATTAGAATTGTGTGCATATAAATTAAGATTACTATTTAGTAAAAAAATAATAATGGATTAACTTGAAAGTATAAAAGATATTTCCTGTATACAAAATGTTCTGTTGTCTGGCATACAGAAGAGATTTGTAGGCCTGTTATTTTAGACATTGATAAACAGATAGCTAAACTGCTTTTTAATGCATTTAGCGATATTTTAAGTAATTATGTAAGTAGAGATGACGAAAAGTTTTGTCAGATAAAAAATAAAATTTTCTGTTAAAGATATTTTAGATGAAAAAGTAACACGTCTGCTTGCGGAGCAGACATTGACTGTAAATCAGGATATTTGGTTAATTTGCACCTAGGTATTCCAAAATGGCGGCCTAATCGGTTGCGACTGGCGACGCTCCCGACGGCGACTGTTGGAAGCGAGACGCGATCACGTGACCACCTCGGAAAAAACGCCAGCGCCTAACTAAAAAAAATGTGTGCGTTGCATGTAAAAACTAGTACTACTACTATTACTAAGTATACGAAATATATATATACATATATATATATATTTTACTCACTTGCACGAAAGCTGTCATTTTCGCTTCTTTTTTTTCGGTAAAAACAGTGCTTCCGGATTTGACGAATTTCGAAATTATCCAAATCAACGTCTCCTCGCTCCTGTCGTTCACCTTGCAAACAAAGCATGCGAGGTTATCCTCGCGACACACACACTCCGTTGACTACCCATCTCGTGCCCTTCAGTTTGCGACCCTTTTCGTATTTACGTCTGGCTATCACGGTCTCTCGTCGATTTCCACGGTTCTGCCGGGTCCTCCTATTTTAAACGACGAAACATTCTGCACGGCTATCATCATTACTACACGGAAGTAGTTTGCCGCCCAATCGACAGACGTGCGAGCACTGATAGAGCACGAAAAGGCCGCGTTCTTTAGCGTGCATTCCAAGCACAGCAAGGAATGCCATACGAAGGAAAACACTATTCCCCAAGAAATGCGTCCGCAATTACCCCTAAAGGTACCTTCGAGAGCGGAAGAGGAGTTTTTTTTACAATAGCCGCATCTCATAACCACGGAGTTCCTGTCAGCACAGTACACCAACTTCGACGCACGGAAACAAGCGGTACAAACGGCCTCAACGTGTTGCAAATCTAGTTTTACGGCCAATTTCACGTCGGACAGAATTTTCTCGTCCGTCCCAAATCGTTAAATTTGCTTCCAAGCAATTCAAAAAACATTATCGAATCACACCTAGTCCAGAATTCTTCCGAAATTATCACACTTCGGTCGACAATATTATTATTATTCTCGGGTTTTTTTCTCTCTTTCTAAATTTCCAAAAAAAAACGAAATAAACAAAATGCAAAACGTCAGGAATAAACCTAGATACGAAAGGAGAAAAAAAGGGGGGCACGTACCGTAAAGAGAGCAGTAGGAAAATTCTAGAGAACCAAAAAACAAAAACGTCTCGCATACGCCACGACCTTGCGAAAGGAAACGAAAATTTGCATAATTTCACCGCAAGGAAAAAATCCACGACGAACGAAGCGATTTGCATAAAAAATTGCCAGATTTCGAAAAGCGCCCTCGACAGTCTCCAGCGCCGAGATTTCCGAACGAGTCGCGGATCACGTGATCGCGTATCGCTCGCAACAGTCGCCGTCGGGAACGTTGCCAGTCGCAACAGGTAAGGCCGCCATCTTGGAATACCGAGGTGCAATTTAACCGGATATTCAAATGATAATAAAAAAGCTGATAAGAATATAATCTCAACAAAACAGAAAGAAAAAAAGTAATTCTTAACCTACATATAAAACATCAAAAATAGAAATCACACATTACAGCGGAAAAAACCTGAAAAATTAAAACATATTAGTGATTTATATAAATCGGAAGAACAATTTAAATCTCAAAAAAAAAGAACTGTAACGTTAAAAATTATTAAAGAACATACTAAAATATTTGACTAAGTTCGAGGCACCTATAAAATTGTTAAAGGAAATCAATTAAAAATATGGGCGTTACAGGAATTTCTTCAGCTGAATAGTTCAATTGTTTACAGCTACTAATTCCTGGGTTTGCAAGTTAAAAAAAAAAAAAAATACAGATTAGTATCTCGATAAATTACAAAACTTGTAAATAAAACAGAACTATTAAACGAAAAGAATATTTTAGTAAAAGCTGCACAATTTCAAACAACAGTAAAAAATTTATTGCCATCTTATTCGCGTAACTTCATATTCAATATGGATAAGTGTGGTTTTTCATAGCAAATGACTTCTCCAAGAATATAAATAATATAATAATATAACTTTCATATAAAGGCTGAAGATAATACCATTGGATTTGCACATTCTCCAAGTAATAAAGTTACGCATCCCTACACTGTTTAATATTCAATTAATGCTAACGGACATGTTGTAGATAATGTATTTATTTGCTTACATGAGGCTCATGAAACTTTTGGATCTATAGTTCAAACATCGCTGTTTAATGTTCCAAACGCAACAGTGGCAGCTAGCTCATCTGGCAAATTATCTACAGCAATTATTACAAACTATGTAAAAAATGTACTATTTCCTAATATAACAGAAAACTCTTTATTAATAATTGACTCCCGGAGTGGACAAACAAATATTAATATTTATAATACAGTGTTTCAAACATCTAAAAATCAAAATTCATGCGAAGTACTGATTATTCCACCAAAGTGTACGTCTAAATGCCAACCTTTAAATGTCGGATTTCATAGACAAATATAACTTTTAGCTAAAAAAGTTTTAAATGCTATACAATTATTCTGTAGTGATTCTTCGATCAACTTTTTTCGGACAACTAGAAATGGCATAATAAAATTACATTCGATTCTTCATCATCAATTATCTGCGCCAATATTTAATAATCTGATTAAATATGCATGGTTTGCTTCTGGATTCAAACATGAGAAATGTCAATTCTTAAATGTAAAACAAGTTTATTTTTCTTTTTTAAACACTGACAGTTTAAATTGTGTTGAGAATAATTGCCAAAATCAGTGATTTGTTAAATGTGCACGATGTAAACAGGTTCTTTGTTTATTTTGCTTTGTTGAAAAATATCACGTAATTAGTTGCCCATCTAATAATTTGTGAATGTAATAACGAAAGTAAAATATATCTATTAAAATGTATTTACTTATTACGTTTCGATTATTTTTTTATATTTATTCTATCATCACTTTTATATTATATTTTATTGTTTAACTAGTATATATATATCTAATCTTTCATAACGTTTATTTGAGTTTATTCCTTTTTCTAACCTGTAAATGTAATACAGTGATACGTCAGTTTTTATCGATAATCCGTCCGAAAACAATCCGAAATTTGAAACCGACGAAAACCGAAGCAATAGTTTTAATATAAATCAGTGTAAATCGAATTAATTCGTTCTACATACTCCAAAATGCATACCAATAACATATTTTGAACAGAATAAATATAGTGTTTAATAGTAAAAACAAGGAGATATTAATATAAAATGAATATAAAAGAATAATATGATGGTCTCCGAAAGATAATCGCCATCTAACTGTTTTTGAATGATCGAAAATAATAATAACTGTTCGGCATCTTCAATTGTTTGCAATCTGTTTCGTTAGCACACTTACGCCTTTCGCTACACTAGCCTCCTTTATTGCTTCCTTCTTCGCCACAACTTATCATGGATGGCAACTTTTCGTACAATACTTGCGGCTGATTTCAGCAATCTTAATGCCGCTCTCGTATTTTTTTTAATGATTTCATTCAACTCGATCGTGTTTCTATACTTCTTCTTCGAAGGGCTGATGGCTCTAAAAACTTTCTTTTGTTCCATGATGGAGCTGAAAGGAAGAAAGCAATGGAATAGTTTGGCAAGACGAGCAGAGTAATTCTCATACAACCAGAAACAATGCCAGAAAGAGCAGAATGCCACTGAGCAGAAAGACACGTGGATAGCCCTTCGTTTTTGCAAAATTAGCAACGAGGTCACATGGCACACTGACGAAATGCGAGGCTACCGACGAAAACCGAGACAAATTTTTTGCAAAAAAATCGACCAAAACTGAAACCGACGATAACTGAAGTATTACTGTAACTTCGTCTTCCTCCGCGAACCTTTTAATACTAAAAATTTGAATATTTGTATTGTGGGTACCGAGGCGGGTCGACGAGGTCAGACCTCTGTTTAATTTCGGCAACAAGTCGGAGGGACTTGCCCACGTGTCAGAGATGGCTTATTTATCGGTAGGGATCCCGTAGGGACGGGACTGCTTTTTATCTGGTCGAGTGTAGGAGGGAAAGTGGAGTCGTGGTAAGACGATAAGCGAATATTCGAGCAAACAAGACACCATTTAACAGGTTAACAACGATTTAATGGAAAACAAAGTATACGTTACAAAAATCTGACATAAAAAGGGGTGACATATATATATATATAGCTCTATATAGCCCTATCACGCGACGAGGAGAGAGAGAGTTCACATAATGGGTTCCATACCTCTGGGACAATTAGTAATTCTCAAATGCTGTTCGTCACGATGATCGAATATTCCTTTCTAGGGCAGGTTCGATGTCACTTACGGCACAATAGTCAATATGTTCTCGCGACTCGATGTTAATCGATGAAAGACTCTCCACCCAGAGGGAGGAAGGGAGTCTCTTATATATCTTTTTCTGCTGGGAATTTTTGTCACGTGCAGGTGCTTAGGCCATAGGTGTGCCCGGGATTGAAAACAATACGGCGAATTCGGACGCTAACTATAAACTTAAGTTGCAAGATGATCTGTACGCAGCATAAGAACAATGGATAGTTGACAGTTATACGGCCGGGGACGCATATTTTCTCGTCCGGGACCGTTTTTAGGCAGGATGTTTACATCCAAGTCAGTTTTTAGACGAGATGTTTATAATAAGAGAATTTTTCGATTCGACATAGGGATTCATTTTATTATAATTCGTATTATATTCGGATTATAACCGGATAGAGGAAAGGGGTAATTATTAATTCGAATATAATATATTACAACTTTCGTTCCAGGGGATTTCCAGATCTCACATTCACTTTACGCTTTCTTTAAAATCATACTTAATTAGTGTGATTTTAAAATGATTTGTTCTGTTATTGTTCGGAGGGGCAAGAGGTATGGTTACATGAAATTGATGTGGGGGTTTTTTTTTTCTATTTCTCTCTCTTGATGATAAATAATCGGTAACAAAGTTTACAACGAGCGGCGACTTAGTCGCGTTAAACAGAAATTCGATATCAAGTATATACAAATAAATCTTGACGCGTGTTCGACGCGTGACAATCTTTATAGCTGGAGGGTAGGAGACGTAAGTCCTGGGTGGCTTGGAAGTGGTCGGTTGGCTGGATGACGTCATTGTTGAGTTCGGGTCGAGAGTGCAGTTCAAAGTTCACAGTGAGTTGAGGCTGTTCGTTGGAATTCTCTTTGTGTGAAGAAGCTAGATGGTTGGTTGGTGATCGTTACTATTTGAATGTACGGATATAAACGGTGTCGGATACTGATAAAATCGGAGGTAAGTTGGGAAAGGTTTTCCGTTGTCGTGCGTTCACATGGATGGATTTCGGGTGCTTAATTCAGATGTCTGGTTGTAACAGGTTCGTGAGTCAGCATTCTACGGGTTGAGGTGCTGAAATTGGACTGTTCACAGTTAGGAAAAAATTTAAGATCAATGAAAAGGTGTTCGGAGTTCTCACGGAGTTCGGTACAGAGGTAGGAAGATTTACAATAATTGTCGATTTACTCTCTCTCTCGATAATTTTTTCTAAGCTCAAAGCTAGCTAAATATAAAAATTTCTCAATGGGGTTAACTAAAAATTAAAATAATATGGATTATAACGCGGATACGAAGGAAAAAAAAATGTTTAGGATAATATAAAGTAAAAATATAAATGGATTACAATATGGCGGTTGGGTGTTTAGTTAAGGTACCCTTAATAGGTTTGAACAACGGGTTGTTGTTTTCGTAGAGTTAGATCGCCTCGGGGTGTCACTTCCTGGGAAGGGCTAGGCAGGGTCTCGGCTCGAGGTTGACCTAGATTTTCGTTGAGGGGAATTTCTTCCGGTCTTATTTCCGGTGGACGTTGTTGGTTCGTTGAACGACTTATTTTGCATCGTCGGTAATATCGAAAGATGCAGATGAGGCAGAGTCCAATAACAATGATCCCAAGGCAGCTGGCGATTATGGTTATTACCGAAGAAGGGGAGGATGAGGGAGTTGATTTCGGTGTCATTCTTAACAGGTGATCGAGGTCATAGGTGACGGCTGATAACGATCGATCGGCGAGTTTAATATCGGAATTCGAATTCAAATTTACGCGTTCTGGTGTTTGTGGTTCGACGAGTCGTTTCTGGAGTAGCTGAATTTCCGTTTGGTTCAAGATTTGCTCGATTTGGGGAACCACTAGGTGTTGCGCAATTTCGAGTTGTAGGGTTGTTTGCATTTGGAAGTGCGAGGTGAGGATAATTCCAGGCAGGTAGCCTGTACATGCGTTTTGCAGCTTGATTATCCTGTATTGTTTATTTTGTGCGCGGTAGATGAAAAGGGTGATTTCTGATGTCTAGTAGGACAACGGATAGTTAAAGTGAGAGGGTCAGAAGTGGAATAGATCCATATTCCTTGCTGATCCACTCTCTTAAAAATGGGTGCATATTTTGTTACTATCTGGCGAGTGCAGAGGTCTTTGACCTTGTTTTCATTTCCGCTAAACAGAGCATATTCGCAACTTTGTTGAGGGAATCGTTGTATAGGAACGTCTAGGGAACAAATGGGTAAATGGGCCATTTGGCACAGTAGTAATTCATGTCGTTGCAATAACATGTAGGATTGTCTATCCATAGATAGAGCAATGATAGGATAAACAGTTTGAAACTGGAAGAAGGTTTTGAGGGGAGATATATATGTAGGAAATTTAATAATCTCATACATATCAAAGTATCCACTTGGGGTGATCAAAGGAATTTTGGCAAATATTCTTAATTTGCCGGGCAGAGCTACGGCAATGGTGGTAATCCATTGATAGTACTTAAACAGGGTATCCGGTTTAATAGGTTCGATCATGGAGTAGCCTTCAGGCAGCTGAAGTTGAATATCCCGGAGAGTTTGTAACATAATCTCTCGGGAGATAAAATAGGAGCTTAATTGGCTATGTTCCAAAACATCAATCGCTTCTCGCAATGCTACTAACTGGAGGTGGAATTCTTGGATAGAGAATTCGAGTATTCGGAGTATTATTTCACAAGCTAATTCGTAGCTATATAGCTTCATTAATTCTTCAAAAGATTCTTGACGTTTGAATAACACATAAATCTGATGTCGGTTGGTTTTGCTTATATTGAGAGTATCGTTTAACAAGGTAGCCTGCGAGCGTAATAAATGGATAATTCCCGCATTTTGCTGATTGAGATTTGATATTTCGGTATTTAAGGTCTCGATGTCATCAAAGGTGGCTGTTCCGAAAAGGAATTTAAGAAGTTTTCCTCCGCCGTCGATTAGACCTCGTTTTTCTTTCTGTGGCACGGGTAAAGTGACTAGCGTAGTGAGCTCCTGATATTCTCTACGATAATTAAGAAATGAAGCTCGCATCACCTCGAAGCCTTTTGTAGGGACATGTTCAAGTGGTTGAAGCTTCGCCTCCAAATAGCTCAGGGATTGTGAGATGAATTGAATTTGGCGCTCTACATGTTCGAAGGAGAGTTCAGTGACCAAGGTCCAGTGACTTGCGGTCATTAGGAAATTTCCTTGATGAAGGAAGATAACGCCTTTCGTGAGTTCCATGGAGGTTTCCGTTGGTGTGAACTCGATGTGGAGGAGGAGAAGGAAAAAAAACTGAGGATACTTCATCCTGAGTAGTGGGTAGGGCGCACGTCTCGCTAAAGCCGTTGGGTTCAAGCTTCACTTCTTGAGCTAGGGTGTCGTTCACTAGAACAGGGGGAAATATTTGTTTGTTAATATGGCGGGTCCCTCATAGTTCTACAAAAATAGTCTATTTTAGGGTAACCGATATTGGCTGATATTGTCTACTTAAAGTTACGTCGGGCGCGACAAAAGGCGGCCGTAGAAAAATGGTCACCGAAATCAATGAAGGACAAAAACTCTTTATTTTTTGTTGTTTCCTCTCTGTTTTTATTATGGAAATATACATATTGAGTGTACTTAAGATATATAAGAATATAACGATTATCATACATGTGGATAACCAGGCGATTAGTATAATAATATATAGTCCATTGTATATAGTCCATTACAGATATAGAAGGAATTTAGCAAGTTAATTAAGTTGTCAAATTCGTTATAAAATCTGCCATAAGTACAAATTATGGGGAAGATGACCTACTAGAGGCAGGTGAAATGAATCGAGGTATGCGGCTGCGTGTGGGGCGAGGCATTACCCAAGGGAGTTCCGCAACCGGCCCTTGGCTTCGAAGGGCGTACGGGGGGGTAGATTCCTGTCCCTCATCTGATTCCGTCTCGGAAGCTTCGCTTTCCCGTTCATAGCTCGGCTTAGGTTGTTCTTCCGGCAATGGAGGGAGTATAGAGGACAAGGTGAAGTCATCTTCAGGAGGGGAATAAACACTCGGTTGTGGCGCGGCCTTTAATGAGTCTTCTCCCTGTGCTACGACGGGTTGCTCGTCGATCATGTCAGGGTTATTTCGCTGTTTTCTAGGTCGCTTAACCTTTCTATGGGCTGAAATTTTTCCTTTTGCACTCCGTTTTTGTTGGTTTCCTCTCCTTTCCTTCCTTTCAGCGGAAGTTAGTCGTTCCATTCGGAGGAGGTCCGACGGGTTTTTCTCTCTTTTATGGCGGTCTTTCCGCCGCCTTTTTGTTCTGCGCGGCCGTCTGGCTGAACAAAAATGTATCGTCTTCCGATTAGGTAGAACTATTTGAGCATTCGCAAGGTCTAGGGTTAATCCGGCGGCTTTGATGATGTCTTGTCCCAAAATCCCTTCACACGGGGTTGTGACCTCGGCTCGTACGATATCACAGGGTATATTAACTTTCCTTCCTCGGAATTTAAAAGTGGGTATTGCCGTTCCTATGGCGGTGGTTGGCTTCCCTAAGACGTTTCCTAATTTTTGTTTACGTCCAAACTTTATAGAAGCTTTTCCTTTTAATCTATTGGCTAGGGTATTTGATAAGAGCGTGCGCTCTACTCTAGGGTCAATTTGCGTTTTCACAGGAACGTTGTTAACATAGACTAATATGATGGGGTTATTTCCTGAAAAGGTTGTCGTTAGTCCTATTTTTCCTATCCAGTGGGTTCGATCCTCAGCGGTAGGCTGCGGTCGGAAACGGACCCGGTTACTGTCCGAACCTCTTTCGCGTCTCTGTGGGGAGTCATTTCGTTGTCGCGCACCTCGATTGTTATCATAATGATCTCGGCTATCGGGCGAATTCCGAATTAGGTTAGGTTGGATATTTGGTCGATCGGATCGACGATGAGGAGGAATAGGACGATATTCGCTTCGCCTGAAAGGCGGATTATTAAAAGTTTTATTAAAGTTCCCTCGATTATTCTGGCTAAAGATAGGGTTTCGAGAAGTAATGCTAGGAGAGTCGCGTTTTAAACCATCCATTCGAGTTTTAAGCTCCTCCACCGCGGCGGTTAAACGTTGGAGATCCTCTAAGGAGGGGGGAGAATCAGTCGATCTATCGGTTTCCCTAATTGTACGCATGATCCCTCGCGGGTGTGCGGTGAGATTCTCGATGGTTTCTTCGCTAATAGCGGTTTGTAAAGCCTCATCGAACGTTGCAGGTTGTCTGCTCATGGTCCTTTTTCGGATCCGGATATCAATCCCGTTTAAAAATTGTGCCTTGAGTCTCTCGTCTAGTTCCTTTCTTTGAACTCTTTCGATAATCGCAGTTTCCGCGGCATTCGCACCGGGTTCGGGCTGGATCTCTATCTCCATCGCCAGCGCTTGGAGTCTAGCGGCATAAGTCTGTACATCCTCGTCCGGTTTTTGGACGCAGGCATAAAATTTTGATAATCTAAAGGTAAATGGCTCGCGTTCGAAGCGGGCTATCATTAATCTTTTAAACTCGTCGAAGTCATCGACTTCTTTAATTCGTCTGTCCTTTCGGACAAATTCTCTAGCTATTCCCGTAAGTTTTAGCTTAGCTACCGCTAACATCTGTGCCTTTGACCAGGCGGCGACTTTGGTAACGTCCGCTAAAGAATCGAAAAAATCAGTTATTCTAAGACCACCTGCTTCTCCCGTGAATACTGGCAATAAGGGTATAATACCGCCCAGGCCGCCCAACGTGAGTGGGTTCGGCGCTGGATTAGGATTTGGGTTGCTTGGCCCAGCCGCAGGATGGGGATTGTCCTCCATTGCGTTTACGGCTCGATTTTAGTATCTAAGGTAGAAAAAGAGGCCTAAGTCGATTCGGTCGTGTTGCTCGGATATGGCTTTTTTTGTTCGCCTTACCAGGGTTCCGAAAAAGTCGAAACCCCACTCCTGAAAAACCAATTTGTGGGTACCGAGGCGGGTCGACGAGGTCAGACCTCTGTTTAATTTCGGCAACAAGTCAGAGGGACTTGCCCACGTGTCAGAGATGGCTTATTTATCGGTAGGGATCCCGTAGGGACGGGACTGCTTTTTATCTGGTCGAGTGTAGGAGGGAAAGTGGAGTCGTGGTAAGACGATAAGCGAATATTCGAGCAAACAAGACACCATTTAACAGGTTAACAACGATTTAATGGAAAACAAAGTATACGTTACAAAAAGCTGACATAAAAAGGGGTGACATATATATATATATATATAGCTCTATATAGCCCTATCACGCGACGGGAGAGAGAGAGTTCACATAAGTGGGTTCCATACCTCTGGGACAATTAGTAATTCTCAAATGCTGTTCGTCACGATGATCGAATATTCCTTTCTAGGGCAGGTTCGATGTCACTTACGGCACAATAGTCAATATGTTCTCGCGACTCGATGTTAATCGATGAAAGACTCTCCACCCAGAGGGAGGAAGGGAGTCTCTTATATATCTTTTTCTGCTGGGAATTTTTGTCACGTGCAGGTGCTTAGGCCATAGGTGTGCCCGGGATTGAAAACAATACGGCGAATTCGGACGCTAACTATAAACTTAAGTTGCAAGATGATCTGTACGCAGCATAAGAACAATGGATAGTTGACAGTTATACGGCCGGGGACGCATATTTTCTCGTCCGGGACCGTTTTTAGGCAGGATGTTTACATCCAAGTCAGTTTTTAGACGAGATGTTTATAATAAGAGAATTTTTCGATTCGACATAGGGATTCATTTTATTATAATTCGTATTATATTCGGATTATAACCGGATAGAGGAAAGGGGTAATTATTAATTCGAATATAATATATTACAACGTTCGTTCCAGGGGATTTCCAGATCTCA
>NW_027122300.1:0-13458 GCF_030686945.1 Centruroides vittatus | reverse complement strand
TGCTTGCAAAACTCAACAATTGCGAAAGTTCAAGTGGGAAGTCTAGAGCCACCCCCATACAGCGCAGATTTGGCACCCAGTGACTATTTCCTTTTCCAAAAATGACGGAACACTTATCTGGAAGTACTCTTCAGACAGTGATGTGAAAACAGCTGCCGAGACTGACTCAATGGGCAGGGAAGTGATTTCTACCAATCCAGGTTATACAAGTTTGTCTCGCATTCAGATAAATGCCTAAATAGATTTGATGATTATGTGGAAAACTGATCAGCAAATATGCCTCTTAATTCCCTTTTACATTTTCTGTCTATTGTTAATAAATAATTTTCTATTATCCTTGTTACCTTTTTTGGATTTACCCTCGTATAACAGGTTGAAAAATGTTGTGCTATTTGTCGGAATGAAACTGACTGAAAAAGCGAATAGATTTTTTCAGTCAGTTTTCATTCCGACAAATGATAATATGTACATGTACAGTACATGTACATATTATCATTTCTCATGTACATAAAGACATGCATATGTACTGTACATGTACATGTACTGTACATATGCATGTCTTTTTATGAATAAATTTCGAGTTTTTGCATAATTTGTATAATTTCCGGCGAAAGCTCCTCGCTTATCGACCAATTCGCTTAACGACATAGTCGTCGGAACGGAACTCGGTCGTAAAGTGAAGAGTACCTGTACTGTACTTACATTACACAGGGTTACTCGTAAGTCGATTATCAAAACATAAAATCGGGATGACGTGTGTCCTCAAAGCACTTTCAAATGGTTCGCTACCTGAAATAATGAACGTGAATAATCAATGTTATTATTATTAATCAATTGGTACAACTTCGGTAGTCCATTATAAAATCGGAACAATACAGAGACGATTAGCGTGCTTCTATACAAGGATGAGGTGTATAATTGTGAAGTGTGCCCTATTACATCTTCCCTGGATCATGCGATTTGCGATGTAGTTGGACAATACTAGGCCTACTTCTATTAAACAAGCCATTATTTACAATAAAAGATTTATAACAAACGAAATTCATTGTTGAATTTTTTAACTTATTTCAAACAACAAACAAACACTTTAAAAATCTCATCGTTCTATAAAATTAATTTAAATTTTCTTTCTAATTAATAATAGCCATGTTCTTTTTCATTGAAAAAAAATGTATACTTTAACGCCAGTTTGACGTCATCACCTGAGTTTTACAAATGGGAAAATGACATCAAATTGACGTTATAAAACGATGAGTTAGAGGTTGACATACAGAATACAGGTATACTCCACTTTACGTCGGTAATTGGTTCCAGGAGAGGAGACTTAAGCCAAAAAACGACTTAAGTCTAATTTACTTGTCACTAGGCTAAACCACAAATAACCATTCCAAGTTCTGTATTTTATTTATGAATGCATTTTTAATAATATGTGGTTAATAATAATCTATTTGAAGCTTACAAACATAGTACAATTTTTTCTGTACTATATTAAAAACTAAAAATTTATCTAAATTTTACGAATACATGTACAAGTACAGAATATACTTGTAAATGATACATGTACAGTATATGTTTACAATTTGGCGACAATTGCAGTACTTGCGGACATTTTTACAGGGTGCCAATAATTAACCCGTAAAAGTTTGTAGCAATGCTGCACCTGAACTTTTTTACTGTCACCAATTTACATAATATTGTTTAATTCTCCATGATTTCCTGCCCGTGTAGATATACTTTCGATGTAATAAGGGTTAGTTCTTTATTTTTTTAATGGTGTCGAACAAATGTTGTGCAATTTTAGAGCTATTCCGGCAAGGAAAGCATCAATGTGAAATTGTTCGTCTGCTCGGTGTTCCAAAAATGACAGTCTCAGATGCAGTTCGGCGATTCAAGGAGCTTGGCCACAATGGTGACCGTCCGGACGTGGAAGAAAGCGCACTGTCAACACGTCTAGGAACCGCAAGATCATCACAAAGCGAGTTGACTGACATGCGAAGGTCTCCATGAGAAAAATTGCTCGTGAGATCAGAATCAATCGCGAATCGGTGCGGTTAATGGCGAAAAAGGAACTCGTACTCAAGCCCTACAAGTTCCAAAAGGTTCAGCTCCTCACCGATGAAAACAAATGCGTGAGACTCCAAAGATCCCGTTAACTCAAGCGTCGGGCCGCAGGTCGACAATGGGAGTGCATTCTCTTCACAGACGAGAAGCTTTTCTCCGTACAACCATCAAAACGACAGGAACTGGTCCGCAGGGGCTCCTGGACGCTCAGCCGTCATCGAACATCACAAAATCCAATGTCAGTCATGGTTTGGGGCGGAATTTGTGCGAGCGGCAAGACACCCCTTGTTTTCGTCGATCAAGGGGCCAAAATCAATCAAGATGTGTACCACCATGACATTCTCGAGGCTGTGGTACTTCTGTGGGCTCAGCAGCATTTTGGCAGTGCGAAATGGACGTTTCAGCAGGACTCGGTGCCGACACACAGGGCGAAGAAGACTCAGGAGTGTGCAAGGCTCATTTTCCCGATTTCATCTCGTCTGCGGAATGGCCACCGTACTCGCCGAATCTGAACCCAATGGACTACAGTGTGTGGTCCATTTTGGAGGCCAGGGCCTGTTCTAAGCGCCATGAAAGTTTGGAGTCGCTGAAGCAGTCCTTGCGCTGGGAGTGAGACAAACTGTCTCCAGAAGAGCGCGGCCCATCGCTGTAGAATTTCAAAACGCGTTTGGGGCTCTGCATCAAAGCAAAAGGAGGCCACTTTAAAACTGGCTGAATATCTGATTAATACGTAAAGTATTGTCACTGTTATATGCTGTTGTTTTGCTAATTTTCATTTCTTTAATAAATTTATGATACAAAAAACTTGTACGGGTTAATTATTGTCACCCTGTATTTGTTAATGTAGGTTTGCTCTAATACATAATAAAAAGGATGATTTTGTAAGGTTAAGTAACAAATACAGTTATTAAAATTATTTTGCGATAGTAGGAAATAAACTGATTTACATCAAAATTACCAATAAAAATGCGTTAAATAAGACGACAACACAGAATTACAGATGTTTCATATTTCGTTCTGTATGATTTATGATGTACAGTACAGTTTAACATTAACTGTAAATGTACGTACTTTAATATGATTTTATATACTTTTATTCTTATTTATTGTATAGTAACATGATTTTATATGCTTCTAACGTTTTTTTTACTGATACTACGACTTCAATATTTGTGGCGGACAGACACAAAGTCAAACAAAATGACTTAAGCTTGATTGTTATTTTTTCATATAGTTTTTTGACAAATGACGTATTATCGAAAACGACGTAACCCGAGGTATACCTGTATATTAATGTAAGAAACCAGGAATTCAAATAGTATTATTAAATAATGACAGTGATAACAATGATATAAAGTCTAAAAAAGTTAAATCACTGTATTTTTAGTCTCGCGCACAATAATATTTACACTTGGATAATAAAAAAAATCCGAATTTTTTGCATTTATCAACGTTTTAAGGTTCGACCGAGTCCAAAAATATGAAAGTCTTAGGGATTATTTTTTAACCGATCGCCAAACTTTCCCTCTGTTATACATAAAAGAGACGGAAAAGTAAAATGGCGTCTGCAAAATATATCAAAAGTTTAGAGACAGGACCTCATCCATACGTGTGCCTGGATGAAGAACTTTATGAACAGTTTCTCATCCAGGCACCAGTATGGATAGGTCTGTCACTAAACTTCTTGATATATTTTGCAGATGCCATTTTACTTTTTTGAATCTCATTCAAATGAGAGGTATTTGTTAGCTCGAAACTGTAAACTCTCTCCGCGAGACATGGAAGTTAGATTTGAGGCTATAGAATAGTGATAGATTAGTCGCTGCCTTTGTAAATTTTTCTATCTAACCGCACGTTAACCGCATATAATCGTCGTTTTGTTGTATTTATCCCCCTGTATTATAAAATTTGTTGTTTAATAAATGCTTTGTTTATTTGTAAAACTGACTTATTCAACCGGCACCTATCTACATACCAACGCGCTCCCCACTCGAAATAGCCCTCCTAAACTATCTGAAATTACAACGTGGGCGGTCTTTGCAGACTGTTGCCGATTAAGTGCTCAGTAGGGATTGACCCCTGATCTTCAGTTTCTCACATATGAAAAAGTGATCGAAATTTGCGAATTTCAATCACTATTTAGTTGTGTAAAACAGATTGGAGCACGTAGCCAAACCAAAAAATTTCGGAGAATTAAATTAATTAAACTTGGAGAATCATTAACACGTTTGACAAGGTGATATTGTACTATTGCTGATTCTCGATACAATAAACTAACAAGAAAGAGTCAATAGTCCGGTAATGAAAATTGTCCTTTGTATACGAGTGTGGTAATCATTTTCAAATTGAACGTTACATTGGACGTACGAAGACACACAAGCCGCCGATATTATAATAATTAAAATTAAAAACAATCACTACAGTTGGAAACAGGTACTGTACATTAACAATAAACGCCAACGCGTTGCCAAGCAGTTACTTCGCGCATTCCTTAAAGTCGACGAATTTCATGTATTTTGTTTGAAATCTGTTTTGTGAATCAACTATGTTTGATAATATGAAATTCAGTTTCCACCATATTAAGTTAATTTGTAAAAAGTCCTTTAAATTACGAGTCGCAGACATTGTTTAATTAAATACCTGCTAACAATTCTGAAGTTATGACAAAAGTGAATAAAGTTTGCTTTGTAGTAAAGTGTGATATTTTCGCTGTAATTATACAATTATTTCCCTATCAGCTGTTGTGTTTAAGCTTAATACTGTATACGTCACACATGCAAATTTCAATATATAACTATAACATATTATTGACATTTAAAACAATAAACACTTCATTAATTTAAAGATATTGATTAAAGTATACTCTTTAATTTATTTTCCCGCTCTGTGCGGACTAAGAGGGCCTTCTTACAAACCCATTATGGAATTTTTCCAGGCCCAAATATGACTGCCAGATGAAATGAACCCGACCTATCCCGACACTCAACTCCCGCAAATACCTAGACGTTTTTGACTCATCCGAATTCTATTCCGTGGCTCACTAAAAGGTATATGAGTCCCGCAGAGAGAGTCCCAGGATCTCACCTCTGCTACATAAACATCCAGCTTTCGCATTATATATTTTATATATAATTACAGTGCTTTATTTCGTATAATTTTTATGACAATTTTCTACTTCACATTTATCATTCAGAATGATAAAATATTTATTGATTTTTCCAGACTTCGACGACTCAACATAATAAACTCATTGCCTATTATGATCACTCAGATCACTTTTATAACTAAATATTTATCAATGTAAATTAAATTATACTCTTAATTTATATAGAGAATTTTAGGAATCTTAGATGATACATTAAAAAAAATTTAAATAATTTATTTCAAATACACCTTCAAAAAAATGAAAGACAAAATTATTAGAATTGTGTGCATATAAATTAAGATTACTATTTAGTAAAAAAATAATAATGGATTAACTTGAAAGTATAAAAGATATTTCCTGTATACAAAATGTTCTGTTGTCTGGCATACAGAAGAGATTTGTAGGCCTGTTATTTTAGACATTGATAAACAGATAGCTAAACTGCTTTTTAATGCATTTAGCGATATTTTAAGTAATTATGTAAGTAGAGATGACAAAGAGTTTTGTCAGATAGTAAATAAAATTTTCTGTTAAAGATATTTTAGATGAAAAAATAACACGTCCGCTTGCGGAGCAGACATTGACTGTGAATCAGGATATTCGGTTAATTTGCACCTAGGTATTCCAAAATGGCAGCCTAATCGGTTGCGACTGGCGACGCTCCCGACGGCGACTGTTGGAAGCGAGACGCGATGCCGACGATCTCGACGGCGGCTGTTGCGAGCGAGACGCGATCACGTGACCACCTCGGAAAAACGCCGACGCCTAACTAAAAAAAATGTGCGTTGCATGTAAAAACTAGTACTACTACTATTACTAAGTATACGAAATATATAATACATATATATATATTTACTCACTTTCACGAAGCTGTTCATTTTCGCTTTTTTTTTCCGGTAAAAACAGTGCTTCCGGATTTGACGAATTTCGAAATTATCCAAATCAACGTCTCCTTGCTCCTGTCGTTGACCTTGCAAACAAAGCATGCGAGTTATCCTCGCGACACACACACTCCGCCGACTACCCATCTCGTGCCCTTCAGTTTGCGACCCTTTTCGTATTTACGTCTGGCTATCACAATCTCTCGTCGATTTCCACGGTTCTGCCGGGTCCTCCTATTTTAAACGATGGAACATTCTGCACGGCTATCATCATTACTACACGGAAGTAGTTTGCCGCCCAATCGACAGACGTGCGAGCACTGATAGAGCACGAAAAGGCCGCGTTCTTTAGCGTGCATTCCAAGCACAGCAAGGAATGCCATACGAAGTAAAACACTATTCCCCAAAAAATGCGTCCGCAATTACCCCTAAAGGTACCTTCGAAAGCGGAAGAGGAGTTTTTTTTACAATAGCCGCATCTATAACCACAGAGTTCCTGTCGGCACGGTACACCAACTTCGACGCACGGAAACAAGCGGTACAAACGGCCTCGACGTGTTGCAAACCTAGTTTTACGGACAATTTCACGTCGAACGGAATTCTCTCGTCCGTCCCAAAATCGTTAAATTTGCTTCCAAGCAATTTCAAAAAACATTATTGAATCACACCTAGTCCAGAATTCGGCAAGATTCTAGGTCCGAATGACGCGGGGAGGAGGGGGGCAAACTGTCGACCCCCCTGGGGGAGCAAAAAAGTCAAAGGAACCATACCTGTATATGTGCGCGTTCGCGAGATATGGCCCTCGAAAGTTGGGCCGACGTCACGCGGGTTCGCGGGCAAAAAAGCCGGGTCACGTGACCCAATATTTTTTTTTTCGATTTTTCCGCCTCTCAGTGTTTAAAAAAAGCGTGCCTCCCCCCTTTCCTAGTCCCCCCGCGCGCCTCCCCCCTCCTGTCCGAGCCGCCGCCGCCGTCTCCCCTTCGCACGCGGCCCGCGGGCCAAGTCTCCCGCCCGCAGTCGTCCGGAGTCGCCATCTATTGCCTGTAAATACAAGTATCTATTATTATTACACCTCTTACCTGAGCGGGGATTCGAACCCCCGTCCTGGCAGGCGCCGGTCCACTCCCGTACGCACCCGCCCGTCAAGTCGCTCTGCCAGAACCTATTCGGAACTCATATTTCAGGCATGCGAGGCCGAGGAACGCACTGCGCATGACTGACCGTCCACGCGGGCCCCACCTCCGCCAGAGATGCAGCGCGCCCGACGACGCGGCCCCACCTCGGCCGCGAAGTTGAAGCGGGCCCCTCGCGCGGCCAATGGCGAGCCGGCCGCGGGTCACGTGACCGCGGCACGGCCTACCGAAGTGTTATAAGCCCGTACGCCGCCTTCGGGCATTTTCGGCCGGTGTTTGTCACCTCAATAGTCGGGAGTGCAATTCAGTAAATGTTCAATAGTTGTGACATTCGAGGCTACGGAAGAAGAAGTAATGGTACGTGTTGACAACTTTCAAAATCCGAAACTACGTAATTTACTTTACTTCTCCCAATACTAAAGTCTTTTGATAACGTACAAACTCGAGTGTGGATTAAGTGAACGAATCGGACAATCGTCGCGAAACGATTCCGAATGAGACGAACAGGGGGCTCCCGCAAGTTGTGTATCATTTCGGTATTTCCCTAAAGTTTTCTGAATAATATCACAATAATTTGGAGCAAGTTCTGCACCTGTGAGGTAACAACAGCATCATTCAGTGACGGAGCAGACTGTTTTAGATGATGCTGGGAAACTCGGTTAATGTTACCTATGGTAGCAAACATGGCGGCTCATCTCTGAAACAGTGGGGATGCACGTTCTAACCTATTCTAATAAATTACCCCTATATAATAATTTGGTTGGCAATAATTGTGGTAATTTATTAGAATAGGCTAGGTTAGAACGTGCGTCCCCCACGGTTTTCAGAGACGAGCCGCCATATTCGCTACCATAGGTAACATTAACCGGAAACTCGTTCCGCGATATCATAAAAGCCATGGTCGAGTGATGTGAATCGCTTTCCTCTTTACATAAACTCTTCAGTATAACCGATCTCAGCGTAAGGAAACCTTCTACCGTTTAAGTCACGATAATCCTTACGTAATTGTCCAACGGTTATGTTCGAGGGACTGGAAATCGACAGCGAAGGCACGATTTGTTTCGTTTCTAGTAAAAGATTGTCGATTCCGCTCATTTTCGATCTTGTATTTCGTAAACCATCAATTATCGTGTCACCATCCCGTAATCTCTACATAAAAACTTTTCCTCGTGTGAAGACTGCAAAGAGCAATGGTTTTCAAAAATCAAATGTCCAGAATGAGATGATAACACTTGTTGGAGCTGCTTTTAATCTCATACTTGGTATTGGCTCGTGACAACTGTCTAAGCGATTTACTTTTACTTTCTCCACATATGTTATCAAAAGACTTAGTTACTTTTAAAAGAAATATATATATATTTCTAAAAGACTTTGTTACTTCTTTGAAGAAGTAAAGTAAATGATATTGTTTCGGAATTTTTAAATTGTCAGTTTGTAATCACATAGCAATGTAATGTCAAATTCGCTTTCATCGTCTTGATTATCACAATGAATGAAGTCAGGACATAGTTACTGTACTTCCAAATATTGCGTTATTTTATAGATCATCCAGAACATGTGAAACTGATTTCAGTTTGGTGACACATTCTGTCTTCATCTGATCTGTTGAAAGCATTGCTCTCTGCAGCTTTGAGTGTTAACACAAGGAGAAGTTTATATGTAGTGATTGCCTTTTCATTCGTACTTCGATTACAGCTTTCCTGTGCATCAAGGTTTCCGGTTTTGACCATTCACAACCCGGAAGTTGAAGTGTAATCGATGGTTTAGGGAATGTAAGGTCGAAAGTGAGAGAAATGAACGATCTGTTCTTAGAAACGAAACAAATCGTGCCTTCGCTGTCGATCTCCTGTCCCTCGAACATAACTGTTGGACAATTACGTAAGGATTATCGTGATGTAAACGGTAGAAGGCTTCCTTATGCTGAGATCGGTTATAAGACCGCTGAGGATTTCGTTAAAAGCTTGAACGACGAATGAATGGATGCCTAACCTCAACGAACATGGATTAGGACTTGTTTTAATCGTAGCTTGGAAAGTTTGGCGGCGAAGGTTTACATGTGAAGATCGACCGACGTTTCTGTCTTCGCCGACATGTCTGCATCATATGTATACGTGTGTTTTCTGATGTACCCGTGCACGAGGGCGACGAAGAGAAACGGCAGGGGAAAGACGACTGGCCAGCGAACGGCGAAGCTTGTGTGTGTGTATATGGTGCGCGTTACCGAAGGATACTTGTACGCGAAACCTGGATTATATGCGATTGTTCGGACACCATCTTCGTCGTCGCCGACCTCCGGGACATAGCCGAGGAGGAGGCGGCGACCGGCGACCTCACCCCGTTCTACACAAGATCGGAAACAGGCTAGACGTCGTCAGGTAGCGAGAGGAGGAGACTCTGTCGAAGGTGAGTGCAGGATCTGTTTTCTTGGCCTTTTTGGTAGTTAGAGCGTGTTAGAGATAGCTCGAAATAGAAGAAGCGCGCTCTGTTTACGTAGGAGCGGCGTCGGAGAAAGCGTTGCCTAATTAGTCTTGTTAATCGGGCTTTTCTTTCGTCGTTGTCGACGAGTGTCGTTAGAATAGGGCTTGCTGACCGTTAAACGCGCGACAGGCTTAGCGGAGAGAGCGGCACGAGTCCCGACGGCGCTCCCCGGAAGTGGCGGTGGAGAGGTGACACCCTCGTGTTTGGTGGCTTTTCTTTGGTCGTTGTCGACGAGTGTCGTTAGAATAGGGCTTCATTTGGGCAAGACTGCCGTTAAACGCCCGACAGAATTAGCGAAGAGAGCGGCGAGTCCCGACGGCGCTCCCCGGAAGTGGCGGTGGAGAGGTGACACCCTCGTGTTTGGTGGCTTTTCTTTGGTCGTTGTCGACCAGTGTCGTTAGAATAGGGCTTCATTTGGGCAAGACTGCCGTTAAACGCCCGACAGAATTAGCGAAGAGAGCGGCGAGTCCCGACGGCGCTCCCCGGAGGTGGCGGTGGAGAGGTGACACCCTCGTGTTTGGTGGCTTTTCTTTGGTCGTTGTCGACGAGTGTCGTTAGAATAGGGCTTCATTTGGGCAAGACTGCCGTTAAACGCCCGACAGAATTAGCGAAGAGAGCGGCGAGTCCCGACGGCGCTCCCCGGAGGTGGCGGTGGAGAGGTGACACCCTCGTGTTTGGTGGCTGTTCTTTGGTCGTTGTCGACCAGTGTCGTTAGAATAGGGCTTCATTTGGACAAGACTGCCGTTAAACGCCCGACAAAATTAGTGAAGAATTTTAAATTTTACCCCATTTTTGAGGGTCTCGAAAAGTTCACATATAGTCATTTTGGGGGCCTATATCTCGCGAAGGCGCGCTCGTAGACCCATAGTTCATTAGACTTTTTTGTTCCTATCAGTATGCTCTACAGCTCTGTTAAAGTCCCAACCGCGTCATTCGGACCTAGAATTGTACCCAGAATTCTTCCGAAATTATCACACTTCGGTCGACATATATTTATTGATTTATCTTCGGGATTTTTCTTTTTCTTTCTTTCTAAATTTCCAAAAAAAAACGAAATAAACAAAATGCAAAACGTCATGAATAAACCTAGATACGAAAGAGAAAAAAAGGGGGGCACGTACCGTAAAGAGAGCAGTAGGAAAATTCTAGAGAACCAAAAAACAAAAACGTCTCGCATACGCCACGACCTTGCGAAAGGAAACGAAAATTTGCATAATTTCACCGCAAGGAAAAAATCCACGACGAACGAAGCGATTTGCATAAAAAATTGCCAGATTTCGAAAAGCGCCCTCAGACAGTCTCCAGCGCCGAGATTTCCGAACGAGTCGCGGATCACGTGATCGCGTATCGCTCGCAACAGTCGCCGTCGGGAGCGTCGCCAGTCGCAACAGGTAAGGCCGCCATCTTGGAATACCGAGGTGCAATTTAACCGGATATTCAAATGATAATAAAAAAGCTGATAAGAATATAATCTCAACAAAACAGAAAGAAAAAAAGTAATTCTTAACCTACATATAAAACATCAAAAATAGAAATCACACATTACAGCGGAAAAAACCTGAAAAATTAAAACATATTAGTGATTTATATAAATCGGAAGAACAATTTAAATCTCAAAAAAAAAGAACTGTAACGTTAAAAATTATTAAAGAACATACTAAAATATTTGACTAAGTTCGAGGCACCTATAAAATTGTTAAAGGAAATCAATTAAAAATATGGGCGTTACAGGAATTTCTTCAGCTGAATAGTTCAATTGTTTACAGCTACTAATTCCTGGGTTTGCAAGTTAAAAAAAAAAAATACAGATTAGTATCTCGATAAATTACAAAACTTGTAAATAAAACAGAACTATTAAACGAAAAGAATATTTTAGTAAAAGCTGCACAATTTCAAACAACAGTAAAAAATTTATTGCCATCTTATTCGCGTAACTTCATATTCAATATGGATAAGTGTGGTTTTTCATAGCAAATGACTTCTCCAAGAATATAAATAATATAATAATATAACTTTCATATAAAGGCTGAAGATAATACCATTGGATTTGCACATTCTCCAAGTAATAAAGTTACGCATCCCTACACTGTTTAATATTCAATTAATGCTAACGGACATGTTGTAGATAATGTATTTATTTGCTTACATGAGGCTCATGAAACTTTTGGATCTATAGTTCAAACATCGCTGTTTAATGTTCCAAACGCAACAGTGGCAGCTAGCTCATCTGGCAAATTATCTACAGCAATTATTACAAACTATGTAAAAAATGTACTATTTCCTAATATAACAGAAAACTGTTTATTAATAATTGACTCCCGGAGTGGACAAACAAATATTAATATTTATAATACAGTGTTTCAAACATCTAAAAATCAAAATTCATGCGAAGTACTGATTATTCCACCAAAGTGTACGTCTAAATGCCAACCTTTAAATGTCGGATTTCATAGACAAATATAACTTTTAGCTAAAAAAGTTTTAAATGCTATACAATTATTCTGTAGTGATTCTTCGATCAATTTTTTCGGACAACTAGAAATGGCATAATAAAATTACATTCGATTCTTCATCATCAATTATCTGCGCCAATATTTAATAATCTGATTAAATATGCATGGTTTGCTTCTGGATTCAAACATGAGAAATGTCAATTCTTAAATGTAAAACAAGTTTATTTTTCTTTTTTAAACACTGACAGTTTAAATTGTGTTGAGAATAATTGCCAAAATCAGTGATTTGTTAAATGTGCACGATGTAAACAGGTTCTTTGTTTATTTTGCTTTGTTGAAAAATATCACGTAATTAGTTGCCCATCTAATAATTTGTGAATGTAATAACGAAAGTAAAATATATCTATTAAAATGTATTTACTTATTACGTTTCGATTATTTTTTTATATTTATTCTATCATCACTTTTATATTATATTTTATTGTTTAACTAGTATATATATATCTAATCTTTCATAACGTTTATTTGAGTTTATTCCTTTTTCTAACCTGTAAATGTAATACAGTGATACGTCAGTTTTTATCGATAATCCGTCCGAAAACAATCCGAAATTTGAAACCGACGAAAACCGAAGCAATAGTTTCAATATAAATCAGTGTAAATCGAATTAATTCGTTCTACATACTCCAAAATGCATACCAATAACATATTTTGAACAGAATAAATATAGTGTTTAATAGTAAAAACAAGGAGATATTAATATAAAATGAATATAAAAGAATAATATGATGGTCTCCGAAAGATAATCGCCATCTAACTGTTTTTGAATGATCGAAAATAATAATAACTGTTCGGCATCTTCAATTGTTTGCAATCTGTTTCGTTAGCACACTTACGCCTTTCGCTACACTAGCCTCCTTTATTGCTTCCTTCTTCGCCACAACTTATCATGGATGGCAACTTTTCGTACAATACTTGCGGCTGATTTCAGCAATCTTAATGCCGCTCTCGTATTTTTTTTAATGATTTCATTCAACTCGATCGTGTTTCTATACTTCTTCTTCGAAGGGCTGATGGCTCTAAAAACTTTCTTTTGTTCCATGATGGAGCTGAAAGGAAGAAAGCAATGGAATAGTTTGGCAAGACGAGCAGAGTAATTCTCATACAACCAGAAACAATGCCAGAAAGAGCAGAATGCCACTGAGCAGAAAGACACGTGGATAGCCCTTCGTTTTTGCAAAATTAGCAACGAGGTCACATGGCACACTGACGAAATGCGAGGCTACCGACGAAAACCGAGACAAATT
>NW_027122299.1:0-13558 GCF_030686945.1 Centruroides vittatus | reverse complement strand
AGCATCATTGGTTATCAGACTTACAAGTTAGACTATGGTTTGAACATGGGACATAAAATAGATGGGAATTTAAATTTAAAATTCTTTTTGTAAACCTATATTTTTGTCGCGCATATTAGAGTTGTTATCATAGTTGTTATCATCACTTGTTAACTTATTTATGTCTAAATTTACTTTTTTTAGTAAATCAATAAGAATTAATTAATGACTTGAAACCGTGTCGCGCTTGATTCTTGTTGACTATGAACACAATATAGTGCTTACGACGATCACTTGGCTTTTCTTCTCCCTGTTATTTAGTTGAACGAAATAACAGGGAGAAGAAAAGCCAAGTGATCGTCGTAAGCACTATATTGTGTTCATAGTCAACAAATCAATAAGAAATAATGTCAATCCAGCCACTGTATTCACTATAGTTTGATAGAATGCTACAGAGTTTTCATGTTTTTCAAACCTTTTATATTCCGAATTAAAATGAACGAATCGAATTACTGTATCTGACTATTTGATCAGTATGTGATAGATCCGGAGTATAATATAAAATAATTGAAAAATATTTGTTTTGTTGACTCAAATTAATAATATTACTTTAATATTTAATGCCAATAAAACGAGTATTTCATTTTGAATTTTATCTTCGAATAGGAATCGCAACAGGAAAACATTTTTAGTTATAATCAACAACAACACGATTCGCGTGTTGCTATTGATGCGTGTTGTTGCGATATAAAAGAATCAAACTTTTTTAATATGTCAGTGCAGTTTAGAAAATTGTGATTGTTGCGATCGTAAAGTTTTGTACTTTTACCATGAAGAGCTAGATTTTGTTTTGCCTAAAAACAGCACTATAAAAATTATTTTCTATAAATTTAATGGAAGATACTATACTATACAACTACTATAAAACTGTACTATAAAATTGTACTATAGTTTTACTATACTATAAAAATTATTTTATAGTACAGCACAATTATAGTACAATTTTATAGTACAGTTTTATAGTAGGCTATCTTCTATTAAATTTATAAAAATCGATAAAGAAATCAACTAATTAAAAGCGTTAAATTTTTCTGGAATTTAAGATTCGATAAAGATCGTTTTGTATTGTGGCTGTACGCCATATTAGATATATATTCTGTTCCTTGTAGAAATTTCCTTCCCAACCCTTCTGGTGACTAATCCCTTTAGAACAAAAGAAAGGAATGGGACCCTGAGGGCTGTATGTGCGAATAACAGGCATTCTTTGTTGGGACATTACAATGATATCGAACATTTTCATTAGGTCATGTTAAAACAAGAACTTAATAGGAAAGATGTGCAAAAATCATTCGATTAGATTATTAGATTAAAATTATAGATTTTGTAATGTTTTAATAGAATCTTTTATATTTTTTATCCCAAGTATCTATCTTGTGCATTGCTAATCAATGCAATTAATTTTAAATTATTCTGTGTTTTATTCATATAGTGACTGCCCAAAAAATAAATTATATAGATATGGATAGGTGGGTTTGCAGATAATCATTATGATGCTTTAAAAGGGGCGGGGTGTTTACAAAAATGTTAGATAATGCTAGAGTCTTTGGTAACATAATGATTCCTTTCTGTTTCTGGAGAGTTAAATAAAAAATTACGCAGTTTATGTCACTTCTTTGTACCTAAGTAATAAAATATGTAATGTTCAATACGTTATGATTTTGTTCAATGTAGAAATTCTTTAACTCCAAAAAATATAGTTTTGCATGGTTGTTTTTAGTTTATTTAAATGATTTAAACGTTTATGATGGCTACCAAAATTTGTTTTACAAAAATTAGTTTAAAACAATTTATATTTTCATTCTAGAATAATTTTTAAAAGTTTTGATAAATAAATTGAGCGTATATAAATTTTCTTAAATTTAATAAATTTCGATTAATTAATTACAATTTATTAGATGTTTATCAAAAATATAATTGGTATTTTAATTTATATAGTGAAGTTTAATAAAAACTGTAATGATAAATTTATCCTAGAAGAAAAAACTGAATAAATACTTTTTTAAAAGACAATTTAGTAGTTTGTAGTAGTTCCTCACTGAAAAAATGCAGTTACAGATAAAAAAAAGACGGTTAAACCCTAGAAGTTGTTTAATTTTTTAAGAAAAAAATTGTCTTTAAAATATATTAAAAACCCGCACTATAAATAAATACATATATTTGTTACTTATACACGAATAAATCGTTGGTGCACAAGAATAGTGACACAACTCAAAAAAATAGTTCTTCCAGAACAGCCACTTAAAAGTTTCTTGTTTCCTGTAAGGCTTTGTCATGATCTTGGATTTTTTAAATTTTCAAATCTATTTTGGAAATAAATGTTAGTGTTCGTTCTTCTACATAAAAATATGGGGAGTTTGCTATACATTTCTACAATAAACTAAAATTGGAAATTTTTGAGTTGTGTCACTATTCTTGTGCACCAACGAAATAATTCTTATCAGCCATATATTATTAAAAATGCATTTATAAAAAAAATGCAGAACTGGGAACGGTTATTTGTGGTTTAGCCTAGTGACAAGTAAATTCGTGTTTCGACAATTAAAAAGTCGGTAAAACTAACACGAACCATCTTAAAATTAGACGATGCTTTAAGTAATTCCTAATTCTCGGATTTGTTTAATTAATTAGAATAAATGAAATCATGTAAGAATTTTTATTCTAATTTAATAAAAATTTATAAATTTGAAGTCTTTTGAATATATTTTTCTTATATATTACTTCAAAAAGTTTAGTTTCTCTAGAAGTATGCCAGAACAACTGAATTAGTCGATTCTAAGAAAAACAATCGAATCGAATAATTGGCTTTTTACAACTGATTTGTGCCCAACACTAGTACGATCCGGAGACAGTGTCCTAATTCTTTTTCTATGAACTATTAACCATGGGTCATTTCACAATTCGGGAGACTCTCTTGTTTTTAACCTATTTCACCCACAGTCACAGATGGTGAAGTTAACTGTTTCCTCTTTTACATATATCTATATATGCTTTTACTGTCTACGCAATTTTCCCCGTATATCGTGATACGCTTTTGAAATGTAGTAAATATTTTATAATGAACACTAATTTATGGTATATTATATATTGGTAAATAAACCATGCTAAGCATTTCCTTGTTATAAAAATGCAGCGTATCGTATGTAATGCACAGACAAACGGGAAATGTTTTTATCAATGCGTTCAAAAATACGAAAACAACGTTTTTATAATTTTCACATTGTTCGGAAAGAGAGAAAATTTCACTTTTCAAATTACAGAACATATTCCTTAAAGTTTTCATTAAATTTCAAAATAGTACTTTTTATAAATATTGTTATTAATTTCAATGCATCAAAGATGTTTTGGATTTTTAAATTTTTCTACATTTTCTTTTTGTTGATTTTAAATCTCCAACCGATATATATTGTTTATTTAATAAAACGATTCATTCATATTTTTATCGGACCATTATATAGCCCGATAAGAATTTGAATGTATCGTTTTATTAATTAAATAACTAATAAAAGTAATTTGATAATATACGTAGTACTTTTAATTTATATTAAAATTTTACTAAACACCATCAATTTTTCAAATAATAATTATTTTCTAAATAGACTAAAATGATAATTTAATTAATTCAGTTTATTCAAAACGTTGTTAAAAAATGAAAATTAATTAATCTAAACACTGAATTGGCTTGCTTTTCTATCATATTTTGCCTGGGAAGTTCGATTATGCTTAG
Organism: Centruroides vittatus; assembly: GCF_030686945.1. Taxonomy (NCBI): domain Eukaryota; kingdom Metazoa; phylum Arthropoda; class Arachnida; order Scorpiones; family Buthidae; genus Centruroides; species Centruroides vittatus. The sequence continues at coordinate 9,795 of NW_027122299.1, read as the reverse complement.
TTTTATTAGAAAAACATTCAAATTTATAGTTCTTTAATTAAAAACGGATTAACATATTTTATTTTTAAAACATTTGAATAAAAACGAATGTTTTCATGTGGATAACAAAGCTTCGATTTAAAATAAGAAAGTACACGATGCAAGAGCAAAGTGTTATAATTAGAAACATTGTAGATAGTGGAAGTAACGACCTTGCTGTGAATCAATTCCACCTGGTTTAGATAATAGTCCTAGAGAAGCTTACAGAAAAGGCATTTCGGAAACATCGAAAACTAATAGTTTCTTCCTATTGAAGCGGTTATTGGCTAATCATAAATAATTTAGCATGATTAAGCTACACTATATATAAAAAAAAACCCATTCTTCATTTTAATGGCGTGTTTTGTTTTTGTAGGATAGTTCAAGATTAAAACGCAATTAGAACATTATAAGGTTGTTTTAGGTATCATCGAATTAAATTCAATACTCTAAAATCGCCAATTAGTTTATGAATTACTTTTTGTATTTTTATTGTCTGTCTATTATTTTCTATATATGTTCATTATTCCTTCCAGTTATATCAATAGGGTCAAATCTGGATTTAAATAGAGAATTCTGTCATATATATTGTTAATATAAATTCTGTATTAAATAGATAAAGGGGCATCCGTCTCTGATATTAATGCACATAAGTCTTCAATATTCTGTAAAAGATTTCAACATTCTTGTTTCTGTAAAGTGATCAAAGTGCTGTACAGTACATCTGATTTAATAAAATTGCAAATTTCTCGCTTTGTACTATACGTGCATTCGAAAATATAATACACTAGCACCCCCCGTTGCGGCCTCTCCGGCATCTGAAAGTTTGATTAGTAGTAAACATTCCGGGGTTCATAAAGATGCCACAGTTAAAACGATTGATTCAGTAGTTTTCACTGTTAGTGGTCACAAACGAAAAATACGTTGTCTCTTTATATAGTAGTATAGATATAGATATAGATTCGTCGATTTTTGTATCTCAGAATGAATGTAGTTCTAACGAAACCAACAGAACAGCCGCGTCTTAGTAATTTTAGAAATTGCGTCGTCCTTTGATACCAAATATTTGGTTCGAAGTATTATTAATCGAAGACTAATTTAAATTATAATAATATAGGCTAAACGATCTTTCGAGAAGGTTGGAATGCGTAATCGAAGTAGGGGTGACGAGACAACCATAACAAAAATCATTTCCGATTGTTTTTTGTAAGTCACAATACATGAAAAAGGCACACGCACTCATAAAGTAATATCCTTCTAGTCCTTCTCCATCCTTAGGATAATTTTTCTCTGGTGCATTGAAGATATCCTCTAATTTTCTCTCTTCCTTTCCTGAATCTTGTGAACTGTAATTAGTGTTTTACGCGTTTTGACTTTGGTAACTCTGCGTAATCGATGTCAATTACAGGTGGAAAGTTTAGAAGGCATTACTCAATGGTATTTCCTTTAAAGGGGATGAAAAGGATTGAGAAGTTGTTAGACAGAAGGAAAAGTTATTTGTGGCAGAGGCCAAAAGGGATGAAAATGTGAAAGAGAAGTGAGAAGGGGAAGGGGAGGTCACCAGCCGCACCGGGATTTTATTTGAAACAATATGTTACATAGTAAGAAAATAAATTTGACTACACAAGAAAATGGTTACACGGGTGCAAATGGAAGCGGCTATACAGTGGATATACAGTGCACAGTGGTATAACAATAAGTGATAATCAATACATACAGGAACAAGCAGGTACGCGCGTTAACGGTGAACTGTAGTGTTATGAACGAAGCCCATGCCTGAGCATGTGTGGGGCTAAGATAAGGAATGATTAAACTGTAACACAAGGTGACAAACGCTGAAAATGAACGTGTAATCGATGTCGCTTGTTTTGGTGAAAATTAGTGATGTAACGAATATTCGGTTACTACCCGGTATTCGGCTTATTCGGCCTATTTTTCGCTATTCGGCCGAATACCGAATACTTGAAAACAGGAGTAAGAAATAACAAAAACACAGTAAATTAATCATTTTGGAAACTTTTATTAATGCTGAACATTAAGCTATAATTATTAAAGTTAATAAGAAATAGCATCTAACTCTAGTATTAAATTATTTCGTAATTAAATATTATTATTGCCTTTATCTAGCCCGATATCTCATGGCATTGATGACGTGTAGGTTAGAATGTATCGGGCATTAATGTTATTGTTTAGTTAATTATGTTATATTCGTATTCGCGTATATTTTAATATTTTTTACGAAACGTTTTATTGAAACTTATCGTATTTAATGAAAGAATTATTTATCTATTTCTAGAAGATGAGTAACTAATATATAATTTATTTTATATATAAAGCAAAGAATGAGCATTTCTCATTATATACAAAATATAACATTTTAAATCGTGTTAATTATAAAAATATTGACAAAAACAATAGCAACAAAATATCACAAAACTTCACAAATAGAAACCCCCAATAATATATTTGAACTGTTCCACAACTGGGCAGAAACTAGACCATATGTCCCCACTAAAGTATATCCTTAGGGTACTATTCAGTCTACAAATACGTAGTAAAAACAAAATTTTAAAGGGTTAAAAAGATCGATTGCAAATAAAATAACTTAAGTTATAACTTACATCTAAATACCAACAACTACCGAATCGTATCAGGCTATTTACGGCTATTACATAAATTATAAACCAATTTAGCAGTAGAGGTAGACGTTAGGCTCCATCTCATATTAACTTTAATAATTATAATTTATGTAATTTAAATAATTTAGACCTACTGGAAGAAAAAATCGTAGTGACAGCGGGCCAATAGAGAGTAGGGTTCGCGATCCTTGCCATTATGCGGTTTGCGCGCCAATTTTCGTACGTGCGTTAATCAAGCCGAATAGTTTGTCCTAATATTCGGCCATTCGGTATTCGGCTTCAGCCGAATATACTATTCATTACATTAGTAAAAATCCTTTCATTGTTGGTATTCTGTTGTTCTGTCAAAATTTGTGAAATTATAAGCAAAAGGATGATGCTAAACATGAGTAATGTTCAGTCATTGTTTATTTAGTTGTTGATTCTTGTGAAATAGCTAATTAATAACGAACAATATCATTAATTGTCGAGTATATTATTGTGACAATACTTTTCGAAGCATTACTAATTGTAAATTTAATAGGGGAAAAAAGTGATCACGTGACATAGGTGTCGCGCATATCGATACGGTTGTAAACAAGCTGTTCCGTTCGAAGGATAGCTTACTTTATAATAATGGAAGAACGAAAATATTTTTTAGGAAGGTTAACAACGGTACAATTAAAGGAAGAATTAAAAAAGTACAATGCCAAGTTAGCTGGTAGAAAAGCCGATTTAATAGAAAGGTAAGTTAAAATAATCTACATCTATATTTTTATCGTTAATTATTACATTTATAATTTCAAGTCCTTATAACTATTACATGATAAGGTAACTTACCAGTATATGAAAGTTTTAAGGATAAGATTTCACAAAATGCACATTTTTCGTCGATAAAAACATTTAAAGATCAGTAAAGTTGTCATTGATTCTTTTCACATTTGCCTAACCAAAACATAAGGTCAAAACTTTAAAATGAAGTTTTTTCCTCTTGGAATATGGTCATGTACTGAACCTGATATATTATAACCAATTTATACCAGTATCTGAAATGTTAACTGTACCAATAGGTTATCACTGTAATTTAGAACAACAATCAACACAAACAAAACTACTTTCTATGAAGTTCTAAGACAATATAAGAGATATATATCTGAATCTTTTACCAAGAGAAAACAATTTTTGGAGTAATTAAAATAAATATAATCAAAATGTCTTTTTTATTGGTCACAAGTCTTCTTACTTGTTTCAATAATTTAATGCAATAAGACTAATTTCTTCACCAATAAACTTTTTGTACAAGTGAATTTTTGCCCATTTCTCTTTTACTAAATCTGGCATACACTATATATATATGCCATATTTAGGTGCTTGTCAATACTGTTCAGTTACCTTATACTGTTTATTTTTATATTATATGTAATATATTAAGGTAAGAATATAATATATAATAATAATTTTTGCCTTTCCTGTCAATGAGACAGAAAAAACTAAATAAAATATTGGTGATCATATGTTAACTAGTTATTAAACTTGTTTACAATAATTTTCAGGTTACTGGCATATGAGAGGAATCAGGAAACTCATAATTTTTCTATATCCTGTGATAGCTCTCCTGAACTCAAACTTCCTGATTCATCTGAATATAAGGATCTCTCTCCAAGTTTACAAATACCAGTTTTGACTATAGATACAATTGATGCCTACATGGAGATGTCAGATCAAAGAATGCCACTGTCTGCTGTGCAGATGTATTTTAATGAATTCTTATTAACAATAAGAGGAACAAAAGAAAAAAAATTTTCATATTTTAAAGGTAATGTAAAATCTGAATTAACCAAGGGGAACACATATTATACAGATTTAGTAATTACAGATGATGGGGATATAGAAAATGCAATATGTGAATGTACAGCAGGTAAAGGGCCTAAAGCATATTGCAAACATGTATGTGTAACACTATTGGCAATAGAAGAATACGGAAGAACAGGCAATTATAAGTGTCACAAAACATGCACTCAGGTTCTGCAAACATTCCATCAGCCTACCCGCCAACATAAAGGTTCCCCAATTAAGGCTAGTGAGCTTCCATTTCATTTATTTAAGAAGAGAGGAATGAAAAGGAAACGATTGGAAGACATGAAATTTGACCCCAGACCATCTGGCAGTTCAATCTCTGATTATACAAACTTTGTTATTAATTTGGCAATGAACATGCAAAGTGGTTGTGCAATACCGATATTACAATTAAGGCAACCAGCAAACATGAGGGCTTTAGAGTCAGATCATGATTATTGCAAAAGCACAATGTCCGAAATGTTTTTAAAAGCTTTACATGTAACTGAAGCAAGTAGGGAGTACATAGAACATTTGGAAAAAGAGACCCGATTACAACGAAAAAGTGCAGTTTGGAAGAAGGAACATTTGTTGCGTTTGACATCTTCAAACTTTGGAAAAGTTTGTAAATTAAAATCAGCAGACAGACTAAAATTGTGTGACTCGTTACTGTCAAGTAGGCCAATAAAAAGTAAGGCAATTTCTCATGGCTTAAGGTATGAAAAAGAAGCAATTGAAGCATATTCTTCTTTTGAAAATACTCCTGTGAAAGAATGTGGCATGTTTCTTCATCCAAAATACCCATTCTTAGCTGCAAGTCCAGATGGGCTTGTGGATGATGATAAAATATTAGAAGTTAAATGTCCTTACTCCAGTTTTAAACTTCCTGTGAATGTGCAAAATGTACCATATTTGGAATGTACTGATGACAAAATTACTTTAAAACGGAATCATGATTATTTTTATCAAATCCAAGGTCAATTAGCAGTGACAAATAGACAAGTTGCTCACCTGTTTATTTACACAAAAAGTGACTTCAAAGTTTTTATCATTCCAAGAGATGATAAATTTATTGCAGACATGACTGAAACACTAATTATGTTTTTCCATGAGCATTTTAAGCCAGCTCTTTTAAAAAAGATGTTCTATAAACATTAAGTTTATAAAATAATTGAGCTAATTGTTATTTTTATTTTACAATTTGAGTTTATGTAAAATTTTTCTAGATGGTAAATTTTTTAAATAATAAAAAGAGATTTTGTTTTAAAGATTAAAATTTTTTATTTGCTTACAAATTTACAAACATTTATTCAACTATAGTACAAATTTTAAAACCACTATATTACTTTGAATTGAAGTTCCATAATGAAGACCTTACTGTGTATGCTAGTATACATTCTTAATCTTAGAATTTATAAGCAGACAAAAATTTAAAAATACTATAAATGGAAAACTTAAATTAGGCTAGGGTCTAGAATGAAAAAAACATTATATACAGAATTAATAGAGCTAGACTAACAGTGAAACAAATTAAGCATCTCTGCCAACAATGCATGGTCTAAAATTGCATAACATAAAACATATAAATATAATTTCACTGCCAAGTTTGGTTACTGTCGGATGCATGTGTTGCCTCAAAATCTTATATGTACGAGCCATTCCTATAATACGTTCAATATGTATTCTTTTACTAGATATTTTTCTGTCTCGAGATAACAAACTGCTGCTCAGCTGTGCTTTTCCTCTCATAAAAGTGGGTGTATTTACCACAACATCTTTAGTAATTAGCAAGTCCTGAATGTTAAAACCTCTATCAGCCATTACACAGTCTTTTGCCTCTGTTATTTTACACAGTGAAGACCTTTCTGCAATCTGTCGATCACTTGCAGAACCACCATAGGCTTCTGAAACAAAACTTACTAGACCACCTGGTGTGCAACCTACAACTGCTTTTAATGTGTTGTCATTTTTATATGATGACCATGTAGCCTGCTGTGCAACAGGATTTTTTGGTTTGCTTATTTTGCATTCTAGAGAATCAATGATAACTCTAGTATTTGGAAATTTCATTTTAAAATCTCTAGGCATGTATGTATCAACAAGAGATCTTTCACTCCATATATCCAACTCTTGCCATTGTAAATACATGAAATTGATCCAAGTAATGAAAACGTTTCGTACTGTTTCTTCAGATACACTAAACATCCTACTCAACTCAAAATTTGCTGTATTCAATCTTAATTTTATTAAAGTCAAGAACAACTGGTTTGGCACTGCAAGTGTTACAACCTGAAACTTGTAATATTTTAAGCTGTATGCTGCTGGTCCCAAACTTTGTAGTACAAAATTGAAAGAATTGTAGTTCTCTAACCCAGTATAGTAATGTATAGCATTGTTGTCAAACTCAAATCTTTCAACTGACATTGGGACTTCAAAAGTATGGGTCTGTGTAGTTACACAGACCATAGTGCTTGCCACATTATTTTCAATAAGACAAGTAGCCTTTTCCTCCTCCTCATCTATTATTACTTCTCCTCCTATTTCTAATGTACCAGTATCCATTATATAGCATGCATCATGATTATCTTGAACTTTGCGTTCACGGTTTTCTCTTCTTGCTCGTCTGCTCGCAACCGAAGGTGCCTCTTTTTTAGACCAAAGAAATACATTTGGTACAGCATCAGCCTTCAGTTGTCTCTTTGCTGGGATGTTTCCTAATAAAGTAAAATAAATCTATTTATTTTTCATTTAGCATAAAGAATTAACAATTAAATCCATGATACTATATATATTTTTTATCCTTTGTTAACTTAGCATTAATGCTATGTAAGTGCTCAAAACTAGCCTCTACTGTTAGGGCTTATCACGCCTAGATATTAAAACTAAACAGAGACTTTTGATGTAAACATCAAGTATTTTTCAAGCGAGGTGTTTGAAGCTTCTTAATTGCTAATAGCTTGAAAAAAATATTGTACAGTTATTATAATTCTTTAAATAATGTGCTTACCAAAGATATTAATTTCCTTATACTGATCAGGTGTGAAGTGATTTTTACACACGAGACTGGATGAAGTTGGTTTCCAATTTGCTCTTTTAACGGCGTGAATCCATTTCTTTCGCAATGCTGGATTTTTTGGAAACTTGTGACCGCCACTATTAGAACAATGTGGTACACAGCACCACGTACTTGGCATTTTTGAAACTTAAAATATTTATTAGATTTTCGTTTAAAGAAAAAACAAATGGTACTTTACAACCGACAACGTATCGCTTAGTCTGTTTACGACCTCATCGATACTAGCGCCGCGTGCGGAGTAGATTTCACATTTTTCCCCTATTAATTTGATTAAAAAAATCCTATTAAAAACAATTAAGGGTTTATCGCACGTCAGTAAAGGTGCAATTAAGGTGTAAATGCAATTACTAAAGTAGATCGTAACTTGAAGTAAAAAAAATAATTTCTGGTGTTTTAATGGAAATTTGCGATTTGCTATAGCTATGCCATCTTTTAACGATAATGTAAACTAAAGACCTGCTCAAATTACTTTAATACGCTGTAGCGTAAATTTTGAGAGTTTGCATTAAAACAAGTACAATATTTATACACACATTTTTAGAACCTCTTTTTTTATTAAACATTAATTTAAAAATAGAAAAAATCATTTAACATAAATAATAGAAAAAAAAAGTAAATATTCTTATGAACCAAATTACAAGTGACATTGAGAATTGTGTATTTTCACAAATTTTGAATTATGTTGAATTACTTGAATTTTTTAATTTAAAAAAAGTAGTAGTAATCGAATTTACGAACGTAAAAACGTTAAAAAAATCGAAAATGACAAATTTATTTAAAAATAAAATCCAAAAAGTATACTACTATGTAGAATAAAAACAGAAGAAAACAAAGGTGTAATCTGCTAATGTCTAAAATGAATGGTTCTCAGGAAAAATAAAATTAAAAATGACGGCGCATTTCTGCGCCAGGAAAAGTTTTCAAACTTTTACATTGACGCCATCTAGAGATCACAATAGTAACTCTTTTACATACACAAATAGTATTTTATATATTACAAAAAGAAAAAATTTAACTTATTAAATATTACACAATAATAAGTAGAAAGTATTATATATGTTTTATTATGATAACTTTTATGAATTTTATAATTATAATAATAATAATTTCATTATTTTATTATGTTTAAATTCAATTAATGGTAAATAACTAAATAATGAGAAATGAATTTATTTACTGAAATAATGCTTTTAAATAATGGAAAACATGTAATATTTTAAATTATTTTTATTTCTTAAATAGCTTCTACGTCATAGGAAGGTGACAGGAAATAGAATGGCGTCACCTGACCTGCCGCAGGGGTTTCTGCGGTCACGTGACCTGTCACAAACACGTGTTTTTGTTTACAACATTTCTTGCTATTATATTTGGTAAATTAATTAACAAAATTAAATAAAAATGTAATAAATTACAGAAAGCGATGAATAACAAATATATAAGAGCGTAAATTAGTACAAAAACTAACAAAATAATATAAATAATTTACATTTATTAGGGCAAATAAATTTAATTAATTGTAATATTTTTTAAATTACGTAATCTGACAAAACACACTGTTAAGTCTTGGAAACATTCCCCCAAGTACAATACAACAATTACACTGTAATTTAAATTTATATTGTAATCTAAACATGACCCATTGTATCTAAGCAGTGTGTTTATTAAAAAATCGAAAATGACGAATTAATTTAAAAATCGAAGACAAATAAAAAATATCTGAAGACGATAGCATGTTCTGCATTTGTCTAAAATATATAGTTCTCAAGGAAAATAGAGTTAAAAACGTCGGCGTAAACAAAACGCCAGCGAGAAAATCCGCCAGAGAGTTAAAACCAACGTAAAAAAAAAAACAATTATCAGAAATCATGAAAAATGTAACACACATATGTAATAAAGTATATAAATTTGCAATATCACAAAAATAAGCAAAAAAAATTAAAAAAACAAAGAGAAAAAGGAACATTTAAATCAATACTAAAGGTGACACACTTCCATCTAAGTAGTGTGTTTATTTAAAAAATCGAAAATGACGAATTTATTTAAAAATCAAATCCAAAATATATACTGCTATGTAGAATAAACACAGAAGAAAACGATGGTGTAATCTGCTTGTGTCTAGGATATATAGTTCTCAAGAAAAATGATATTAAAACGTTGGCGCACTTCAACGCCGACCGAGTGTTTTCGAACCTCTCAAACCGGTTTGGCATAGAGCGAAGAAGTACGCCACGAGTCCGAAAGGGTTAA
>NW_027122298.1:0-16529 GCF_030686945.1 Centruroides vittatus | reverse complement strand
AGATAAAAGCAGTCTAAGATACACCCCCTTCCCTTACATCCGTGGTTTCTTCGAACAGATAAATAAAAGTTTTGATAAAATGAATATAAAACTGGCACCAACCTATAAAAACCTACAAAAAAGAATCCAGCAAACTAAACCTAGCGCAAATAATCAATCAGACAAATACAACACTACTGACGTCGTTTACAAAACTTGACTTCTTTACAAAATGACTTCTTTAGCTTTTTTCCACTGTAATATGCGTAATTTTCATTTTGAATGTTTCTTATGTAAGTTAAGAATTTCTTCTTTTCGTTTTGTTGAAATTATATTTTTATCAGCTTTTTCATCATCATTTGAATATCCTGATTCACAGTTGATGTCTACCTTATCAACTTCTTTTTCTTGAAGCAGGCAAGTGTTTTTTTTTTCATCTGAAATATCTTTAATCAAATTCTTATCTTTCATCCGACAAAACTGTTCGTCATTTCTACTTACATAATTATTTAAAATATCGCTAAATGCATTTAAACTGCTTTTATAATTATTTTATTTAATCGAGCTAATTTAACAGCGGGGGCGACGAGGAAAAAATAGTCGAGTTAAAGATGTAATTATTGTTCGAGGTACATGTCTTGTTTATTTATTTTTAATGTTCGTTTGAATAAAATTACTATAAATCATATTACTATTTTCACTATGAAATGAGTGTAACGTATAAATAAGATACGTATGTTACATGTTTTAATGAATGTAACAGATAAAGTTTGTCTGAAAAGTGCAAGTATAAAATCAAATACTTGCTTTCACTGGACATATTGACAAGTGTTTTGTTTTCTGCTTTTTACAACAGAATGGCTGTTTCTAAAGCCAAAATTTTGAATGCTGCTATAGTCCATGCAGTGAAAGAGTAGACACAAAGTCAACTTGAGCTAGAAGGGTCGATTGAAAGGGATGGAAGATGTGTGAAAGTTGTTACGTGGATCTGATCTCTTTTCGTTGTTTTTTACTCGACCAAACAATCCCTTTAAATGATTGGGCTGTAAATAAGGTTTTGGCGGGACAGTCCCGATTTTTAACAATTTGTCCCGCGTCCCGAGGTGTTTTAAGAATAGTCCTGACTTTTTGGAAGGATTAAATTTTTGTCAATTATGTGTCATAAACATGCGTCTTATGTTTAACATCTAAGCCCCTCCTCAGTGTAATCCTACAAAATCAAAAAACACACTTAGCTATTTCATAAATTTAACGCGTGTAGATCATCTTTACAGACATAAAAGAAAAAAAAAATGTTTATACCAAAGAAGGTAGAGCAGCGTTTTTCAAATTTTTTCGATACACCTATATGATACTTCTGGTTATGTTTTTTTTAAAAACATGAGTATGTATCGGATGATCTTAAAAAGTTTTCATAAACATGACGATAAAATCCATAGCGGTACATCTTTTTAAAACAGTGATACAGTAACTGTAATATTTTTACAAGCTATTAAATAACAGTATAAACAATTAAAAATATTATACAACTCCTGGGATATATACCAACATTGGTATTTTCCGAACAGAATAATAATACAATTCAGTGAAAGAAATTTTTATGTGGTGTATTCTTTAAAAACGTTTCGGAATAACTGTAATTACAGTAACAGTTTTACAGGTTGTTTACATACGATAAGGAAATTATTTAACAAATTATAAAGGATAATGCATACATTATATTTTCTTTTCTATTATCTACAGCAGTGTTTCTCAAACTTTTTTGTCTGGTTGCACACTGAAATTATTAAACAAAATTCACGGCACCCCTATTATTATTATTATTATTATTTTATTTTATTCTTTTTTTTTTTTTGCTTTTTTACGGTTAGTAAAGATATGAAAGATGAAAAGTCTTTGAAAAAAAATAAAAGTTTTTTAAAGTAAGTAAGTTTATTTCCAAACAACACAAAAACATTCAAAACAAAAGTTATTATTATAAAGGTATCTGGTGATAAAACGAGCTCTCAATTTTTTATGATTTACTAGTGCTAATTGATTCCTTACCTTTGCTACCAGTAACCACTTCTTGATCATTAGAATCTTCACGTTTTTTTTTTTAATGAAAAAATTATTCATGATATTGAACGACATAATTAACTTCAATATTTTATTATAAAATTTAATTACACGTTAATAATTTATTTTTTCTTGTTGTAAAGAAGAAAAATATTTTTATATGATGCTTTTTCGTTATTGTCTGAATATATAACAATAATAAAAACAATTACTGCATTCAACGCATTTATATTGCACTTCTACTCGCTGCAGGAACAGAAGAACAGACAACTAGTAACTAGTTCGTTTTTTTTCTAGTATTTACGTATCGCCAATTACCGAGTCACTGAGACAAGTGGCGACGTAACAAGATTAGTAGAAAAAAACCAATATTCATTTTTTATAATTGTTTTAATTATTTATTTAATTTAATACTTTAATTCCATTATTTTAAGTAATTTTAATTTAATTATTTAAAAATTTCTCGGCACCCTTGTGGCGTACTTGCGGCACCCGCTTTGAGAACCACTGATCTACAGTATTACATTTGTAAACAGAGTATGACACCTACATTATAGGTTACTTTTTTCTGTCACGCCCTCTATCATACTGTTTTGAAAAGGTGTACCGCTATGGATTTTATCGTCATATTTATGAAAACTTTTTAAGATCATCCGATACATACTCATGTTTAAAAAAAAACATAACCAGAAGTATCATATAGGAATATCGAAAAAATTTGAAAGGCGCTGCTCTACCTTCTTTGGTATGAAATTTTTTTTATGTCTGTAAAGATGATCTACACGCGTTAAATTTGTGAAATAACTGTTTTTTAATTTTGTAGCATTACACTGAGGAGAGGCTTAGATGTTAAATAAGCCCAAAATGCTTATGTGAATATCAATAAAAGAAGTACTTAACCTGATAGCTGTGAGAAAGTGTACCGAAATTAATTGAATATTCGGATTAAAGAGGCATACATTTACATAACCAATATAACATTTCTACTATATTAAAATAAATGAATAGTTTCATGATTGATATTTGTAGCATCATTGGTTATCAGACTTACAAGTTAGACTATGGTTTGAACATGGGACATAAAATAGATGGGAATTTAAATTTAAAATTCTTTTTGTAAACCTATATTTTTGTCGCGCATATTAGAGTTGTTATCATAGCCTTCACTTGAACTTATTTATGTCTAAATTTAATTTTTTTAGTAAATCAATAAGAATTAATTAATGACTTGAAACCGTGTCGCGCTTGATTCTTGTTGACTATGAACACAATATAGTGCTTACGACGATCACTTGGCTTTTCTTCTCCCTGTTATTTCGTTCAACTAAATAACAGGGAGAAGAAAAGCCAAGTGATCGTCGTAAGCACTATATTGTGTTCATAGTCAACAAATCAATAAGAAATAATGTCAATCCAGCCACTGTATTCACTATAGTTTGATAGAATGCTACAGAGTTTTCATGTTTTTCAAACCTTTTATATTCCGAATTAAAATGAACGAATCGAATTACTGTATCTGACTATTTGATCAGTATGTGATAGATCCGGAGTATAATATAAAATAATTGAAAAATATTTGTTTTGTTGACTCAAATTAATAATATTACTTTAATATTTAATGCCAATAAAACGAGTATTTCATTTTGAATTTTATCTTCGAATAGGAATCGCAACAGGAAAACATTTTTAGTTATAATCAACAACAACACGATTCGCGTGTTGCTATTGATGCGTGTTGTTGCGATATAAAAGAATCAAACTTTTTTAATATGTCAGTGCAGTTTAGAAAATTGTGATTGTTGCGATCGTAAAGTTTTGTACTTTTACCATGAAGAGCTAGATTTTGTTTTGCCTAAAAACAGCACTATAAAAATTATTTTCTATAAATTTAATGGAAGATACTATACTATACAACTACTATAAAACTGTACTATAAAATTGTACTATAGTTTTACTATACTATAAAAATTATTTTATAGTACAGCACAATTATAGTACAATTTTATAGTACAGTTTTATAGTAGGCTATCTTCTATTAAATTTATAAAAATCGATAAAGAAATCAACTAATTAAAAGCGTTAAATTTTTCTGGAATTTAAGATTCGATAAAGATCGTTTTGTATTGTGGCTGTACGCCATATTAGATATATATTCTGTTCCTTGTAGAAATTTCCTTCCCAACCCTTCTGGTGACTAATCCCTTTAGAACAAAAGAAAGGAATGGGACCCTGAGGGCTGTATGTGCGAATAACAGGCATTCTTTGTTGGGACATTACAATGATATCGAACATTTTCATTAGGTCATGTTAAAACAAGAACTTAATAGGAAAGATGTGCAAAAATCATTCGATTAGATTATTAAATTAAAATTATAGATTTTGTAATGTTTTAATAGAATCTTTTATATTTTTTTATCCCAAGTATCTATCTTGTGCATTGCTAATCAATGCAATTAATTTTAAATTATTCTGTGTTTTATTCATATAGTGACTGCCCAAAAAATAAATTATATAGATATGGATAGGTGGGTTTGCAGATAATCATTATGATGCTTTAAAAGGGGCGGGGTGTTTACAAAAATGTTAGATAATGCTAGAGTCTTTGGTAACATAATGATTCCTTTCTGTTTCTGGAGAGTTAAATAAAAAATTACGCAGTTTATGTCACTTCTTTGTACCTAAGTAATAAAATATGTAATGTTCAATACGTTATGATTTTGTTCAATGTAGAAATTCTTTAACTCCAAAAAATATAGTTTTGCATGGTTGTTTTTAGTTTATTTAAATGATTTAAACGTTTATGATGGCTACCAAAATTTGTTTTACAAAAATTAGTTTAAAACAATTTATATTTTCATTCTAGAATAATTTTTAAAAGTTTTGATAAATAAATTGAGCGTATATAAATTTTCTTAAATTTAATAAATTTCGATTAATTAATTACAATTTATTAGATGTTTATCTATAAAATATAATTGGTATTTTAATTTATATAGTGAAGTTTAATAAAAACTGTAATGATAAATTTATCCTAAAAGAAAAAACTGAATAAATACTTTTTTAAAAGACAATTTAGTAGTTTGTAGTAGTTCCTCACTGAAAAAATGCAGTTACAGATAAAAAAAAGACGGTTAAACCCTAGAAGTTGTTTAATTTTTTAAGAAAAAAATTGTCTTTAAAATATATTAAAAACCCGCACTATAAATAAATACATATATTTGTTACTTATACACGAATAAATCGTTGGTGCACAAGAATAGTGACACAACTCAAAAAAATAGTTCTTCCAGAACAGCCACTTAAAAGTTTCTTGTTTCCTGTAAGGCTTTGTCATGATCTTGGATTTTTTAAATTTTCAAATCTATTTTGGAAATAAATGTTAGTGTTCGTTCTTCTACATAAAAATATGGGGAGTTTGCTATACATTTCTACAATAAACTAAAATTGGAAATTTTTGAGTTGTGTCACTATTCTTGTGCACCAACGAAATAATTCTTATCAGCCATATATTATTAAAAATGCATTTATAAAAAAAATGCAGAACTGGGAACGGTTATTTGTGGTTTAGCCTAGTGACAAGTAAATTCGTGTTTCGACAATTAAAAAGTCGGTAAAACTAACACGAACCATCTTAAAATTAGACGATGCTTTAAGTAATTCCTAATTCTCGGATTTGTTTAATTAATTAGAATAAATGAAATCATGTAAGAATTTTTATTCTAATTTAATAAAAATTTATAAATTTGAAGTCTTTTGAATATATTTTTCTTATATATTACTTCAAAAAGTTTAGTTTCTCTAGAAGTATGCCAGAACAACTGAATTAGTCGATTCTAAGAAAAACAATCGAATCGAATAATTGGCTTTTTACAACTGATTTGTGCCCAACACTAGTACGATCCGGAGACAGTGTCCTAATTCTTTTTCTATGAACTATTAACCATGGGTCATTTCACAATTCGGGGAGACTCTCTTGTTTTTAACCTATTTCACCCACAGTCACAGATGGTGAAGTTAACTGTTTCCTCTTTTACATATATCTATATATGCTTTTACTGTCTACGCAATTTTCCCCGTATATCGTGATACGCTTTTGAAATGTAGTAAATATTTTATAATGAACACTAATTTATGGTATATTATATATTGGTAAATAAACCATGCTAAGCATTTCCTTGTTATAAAAATGCAGCGTATCGTATGTAATGCACAGACAAACGGGAAATGTTTTTATCAATGCGTTCAAAAATACGAAAACAACGTTTTTATAATTTTCACATTGTTCGGAAAGAGAGAAAATTTCACTTTTCAAATTACAGAACATATTCCTTAAAGTTTTCATTAAATTTCAAAATAGTACTTTTTATAAATATTGTTATTAATTTCAATGCATCAAAGATGTTTTGAATTTTTAAATTTTTCTACATTTTCTTTTTGTTGATTTTAAATCTCCAACCGATATATATTGTTTATTTAATAAAACGATTCATTCATATTTTTATCGGACCATTATATAGCCCGATAAGAATTTGAATGTATCGTTTTATTAATTAAATAACTAATAAAAGTAATTTGATAATATACGTAGTACTTTTAATTTATATTAAAATTTTACTAAACACCATCAATTTTTCAAATAATAATTATTTTCTAAATAGACTAAAATGATAATTTAATTAATTCAGTTTATTCAAAACGTTGTTAAAAAATGAAAATTAATTAATTTAAACACTGAATTGGCTTGCTTTTCTATCATATTTTGCCTGGGAAGTTCGATTATGCTTAGTTTTATTAGAAAAACATTCAAATTTATAGTTCTTTAATTAAAAACGGATTAACATATTTTATTTTTAAAACATTTGAATAAAAACGAATGTTTTCATGTGGATAACAAAGCTTCGATTTAAAATAAGAAAGTACACGATGCAAGAGCAAAGTGTTATAATTAGAAACATTGTAGATAGTGGAAGTAACGACCTTGCTGTGAATCAATTCCACCTGGTTTAGATAATAGTCCTAGAGAAGCTTACAGAAAAGGCATTTCGGAAACATCGAAAACTAATAGTTTCTTCCTATTGAAGCGGTTATTGGCTAATCATAAATAATTTAGCATGATTAAGCTACACTATATATAAAAAAAAACCCATTCTTCATTTTAATGGCGTGTTTTGTTTTTGTAGGATAGTTCAAGATTAAAACGCAATTAGAACATTATAAGGTTGTTTTAGGTATCATCGAATTAAATTCAATACTCTAAAATCGCCAATTAGTTTATGAATTACTTTTTGTATTTTTATTGTCTGTCTATTATTTTCTATATATGTTCATTATTCCTTCCAGTTATATCAATAGGGTCAAATCTGGATTTAAATAGAGAATTCTGTCATATATATTGTTAATATAAATTCTGTATTAAATAGATAAAGGGGCATCCGTCTCTGATATTAATGCACATAAGTCTTCAATATTCTGTAAAAGATTTCAACATTCTTGTTTCTGTAAAGTGATCAAAGTGCTGTACAGTACATCTGATTTAATAAAATTGCAAATTTCTCGCTTTGTACTATACGTGCATTCGAAAATATAATACACTAGCACCCCCCGTTGCGGCCTCTCCGGCATCTGAAAGTTTGATTAGTAGTAAACATTCCGGGGTTCATAAAGATGCCACAGTTAAAACGATTGATTCAGTAGTTTTCACTGTTAGTGGTCACAAACGAAAAATACGTTGTCTCTTTATATAGTAGTATAGATATAGATATAGATTCGTCGATTTTTGTATCTCAGAATGAATGTAGTTCTAACGAAACCAACAGAACAGCCGCGTCTTAGTAATTTTAGAAATTGCGTCGTCCTTTGATACCAAATATTTGGTTCGAAGTATTATTAATCGAAGACTAATTTAAATTATAATAATATAGGCTAAACGATCTTTCGAGAAGGTTGGAATGCGTAATCGAAGTAGGGGTGACGAGACAACCATAACAAAAATCATTTCCGATTGTTTTTTGTAAGTCACAATACATGAAAAAGGCACACGCGCTCATAAAGTAATATCCTTCTAGTCCTTCTCCATCCTTAGGATCATTTTTCTCTGGTGCATTGAAGATATCCTCTAATTTTCTCTCTTCCTTTCCTGAATCTTGTGAACTGTAATTAGTGTTTTACGCGTTTTGACTTTGGTAACTCTGCGTAATCGATGTCAATTACAGGTGGAAAGTTTAGAAGGCATTACTCAATGGTATTTCCTTTAAAGGGGATGAAAAGGATTGAGAAGGTGTTAGAGCAGTTAGACAGAAGGAAAAGTTATTTGTGGCAGAGGCCAAAAGGGATGAAAATGTGAAAGAGAAGTGAGAAGGGGAAGGGGAGGTCACCAGCCGCACCGGGATTTTATTTGAAACAATATGTTACATAGTAAGAAAATAAATTTGACTACACAAGAAAATGGTTACACGGGTGCAAATGGAAGCGGCTATACAGTGGATATACAGTGCACAGTGGTATAACAATAAGTGATAATCAATACATACACGAACAAGCAGGTACGCGCGTTAACGGTGAACTGTAGTGTTATGAACGAAGCCCATGCGTGAGCATGTGTGGGGCTAAGATAAGGAATGATTAAACTGTAACACAAGGTGACAAACGCTGAAAATGAACGTGTAATCGATGTCGCTTGTTTTGGTGAAAATTAGTGATGTAACGAATATTCGGTTACTACCCGGTATTCGGCTTATTCGGCCTATTTTTCGCTATTCGGCCGAATACCGAATACTTGAAAACAGGAGTAAGAAATAACAAAAACACAGTAAATTAATCATTTTGGAAACTTTTATTAATGCTGAACATTAAGCTATAATTATTAAAGTTAATAAGAAATAGCATCTAACTCTAGTATTAAATTATTTCGTAATTAAATATTATTATTGCCTTTATCTAGCCCGATATCTCATGGCATTGATGACGTGTAGGTTAGAATGTATCGGGCATTAATGTTAGTGTTTAGTTAATTATGTTATATTCGTATTCGCGTATATTTTAATATTTTTTACGAAACGTTTTATTGAAACTTATCGTATTTAATGAAAGAATTATTTATCTATTTCTAGAAGATGAGTAACTAATATATAATTTATTTTATATATAAAGCAAAGAATGAGCATTTCTCATTATATACAAAATATAACATTTTAAATCGTGTTAATTATAAAAATATTGACAAAAACAATAGCAACAAAATATCACAAAACTTCACAAATAGAAACCCCCAATAATATATTTGAACTGTTCCACAACTGGGCAGAAACTAGACCATATGTCCCCACTAAAGTATATCCTTAGGGTACTATTCAGTCTACAAATACGTAGTAAAAACAAAATTTTAAAGGGTTAAAAAGATCGATTGCAAATAAAATAACTTAAGTTATAACTTACATCTAAATACCAACAACTACCGAATCGTATCAGGCTATTTACGGCTATTACATAAATTATAAACCAATTTAGCAGTAGAGGTAGACGTTAGGCTCCATCTCATATTAACTTTAATAATTATAATTTATGTAATTTAAATAATTTAGACCTACTGGAAGAAAAAATCGTAGTGACAGCGGGCCAATAGAGAGTAGGGTTCGCGATCCTTGCCATTATGCGGTTTGCGCGCCAATTTTCGTACGTGCGTTAATCAAGCCGAATAGTTTGTCCTAATATTCGGCCATTCGGTATTCGGCTTCAGCCGAATATACTATTCATTACATTAGTAAAAATCCTTTCATTGTTGGTATTCTGTTGTTCTGTCAAAATTTGTGAAATTATAAGCAAAAGGATGATGCTAAACATTAGTAATGTTCAGTCATTGTTTATTTAGTTGTTGATTCTTGTGAAATAGCTAATTAATAACGAACAATATCATTAATTGTCGAGTATATTATTGTGACAATACTTTTCGAAGCATTACTAATTGAGGGGAAAAAAGTGATCACGTGACATAGGTGTCGCGCCTATCGATACGGTTGTAAACAAGCTGTTCCGTTCGAAGGATAGCTTACTTTATAATAATGGAAGAACGAAAATATTTTTTAGGAAGGTTAACAACGGTACAATTAAAGGAAGAATTAAAAAAGTACAATGCCAAGTTAGCTGGTAGAAAAGCCGATTTAATAGAAAGGTAAGTTAAAATAATCTACATCTATATTTTTATCGTTAATTATTACATTTATAATTTCAAGTCCTTATAACTATTACATGATAAGGTAACTTACCAGTAGATGAAAGTTTTAAGGATAAGATTTCACAAAATGCACATTTTTCGTCGATAAAAACATTTAAAGATCAGTAAAGTTGTCATTGATTCTTTTCACATTTGCCTAACCAAAACATAAGGTCAAAACTTTAAAATGAAGTTTTTTCCTCTTGGAATATGGTCATGTACTGAACCTGATATATTATAACCAATTTATACCAGTATCTGAAATGTTAACTGTACCAATAGGTTATCACTGTAATTTAGAACAACAATCAACACAAACAAAACTACTTTCTATGAAGTTCTAAGACAATATAAGAGATATATATCTGAATCTTTTACCAAGAGAAAACAATTTTTGGAGTAATTAAAATAAATATAATCAAAATGTCTTTTTTATTGGTCACAAGTCTTCTTACTTGTTTCAATAATTTAATGCAATAAGACTAATTTCTTCACCAATAAACTTTTTGTACAAGTGAATTTTTGCCCATTTCCTTTTACTAAATCTGGCATACACTATATATATATGCCATATTTAGGTGCTTGTCAATACTGTTCAGTTACCTTATACTGTTTATTTTTATATTATATGTAATATATTAAGGTAAGAATATAATATATAATAATAATTTTTGCCTTTCCTGTCAATGAGACAGAAAAAACTAAATAAAATATTGGTGATCATATGTTAACTAGTTATTAAACTTGTTTACAATAATTTTCAGGTTACTGGCATATGAGAGGAATCAGGAAACTCATAATTTTTCTATATCCTGTGATAGCTCTCCTGAACTCAAACTTCCTGATTCATCTGAATATAAGGATCTCTCTCCAAGTTTACAAATACCAGTTTTGACTATAGATACAATTGATGCCTACATGGAGATGTCAGATCAAAGAATGCCACTGTCTGCTGTGCAGATGTATTTTAATGAATTCTTATTAACAATAAGAGGAACAAAAGAAAAAAAATTTTCATATTTTAAAGGTAATGTAAAATCTGAATTAACCAAGGGGAACACATATTATACAGATTTAGTAATTACAGATGATGGGGATATAGAAAATGCAATATGTGAATGTACAGCAGGTAAAGGGCCTAAAGCATATTGCAAACATGTATGTGTAACACTATTGGCAATAGAAGAATACGGAAGAACAGGCAATTATAAGTGTCACAAAACATGCACTCAGGTTCTGCAAACATTCCATCAGCCTACCCGCCAACATAAAGGTTCCCCAATTAAGGCTAGTGAGCTTCCATTTCATTTATTTAAGAAGAGAGGAATGAAAAGGAAACGATTGGAAGACATGAAATTTGACCCCAGACCATCTGGCAGTTCAATCTCTGATTATACAAACTTTGTTATTAATTTGGCAATGAACATGCAAAGTGGTTGTGCAATACCGATATTACAATTAAGGCAACCAGCAAACATGAGGGCTTTAGAGTCAGATCATGATTATTGCAAAAGCACAATGTCCGAAATGTTTTTAAAAGCTTTACATGTAACTGAAGCAAGTAGGGAGTACATAGAACATTTGGAAAAAGAGACCCGATTACAACGAAAAAGTGCAGTTTGGAAGAAGGAACATTTGTTGCGTTTGACATCTTCAAACTTTGGAAAAGTTTGTAAATTAAAATCAGCAGACAGACTAAAATTGTGTGACTCGTTACTGTCAAGTAGGCCAATAAAAAGTAAGGCAATTTCTCATGGCTTAAGGTATGAAAAAGAAGCAATTGAAGCATATTCTTCTTTTGAAAATACTCCTGTGAAAGAATGTGGCATGTTTCTTCATCCAAAATACCCATTCTTAGCTGCAAGTCCAGATGGGCTTGTGGATGATGATAAAATATTAGAAGTTAAATGTCCTTACTCCAGTTTTAAACTTCCTGT
The DNA here is from genome assembly GCF_030686945.1 of Centruroides vittatus. Lineage (NCBI taxonomy): Eukaryota > Metazoa > Arthropoda > Arachnida > Scorpiones > Buthidae > Centruroides > Centruroides vittatus. Next base: position 4,346 of record NW_027122298.1, on the reverse strand, counting down.
GAATGTGCAAAATGTACCATATTTGGAATGTACTGATGACAAAATTACTTTAAAACGGAATCATGATTATTTTTATCAAATCCAAGGTCAATTAGCAGTGACAAATAGACAAGTTGCTCACCTGTTTATTTACACAAAAAGTGACTTCAAAGTTTTTATCATTCCAAGAGATGATAAATTTATTGCAGACATGACTGAAACACTAATTATGTTTTTCCATGAGCATTTTAAGCCAGCTCTTTTAAAAAAGATGTTCTATAAACATTAAGTTTATAAAATAATTGAGCTAATTGTTATTTTTATTTTACAATTTGAGTTTATGTAAAATTTTTCTAGATGGTAAATTTTTTAAATAATAAAAAGAGATTTTGTTTTAAAGATTAAAATTTTTTATTTGCTTACAAATTTACAAACATTTATTCAACTATAGTACAAATTTTAAAACCACTATATTACTTTGAATTGAAGTTCCATAATGAAGACCTTACTGTGTATGCTAGTATACATTCTTAATCTTAGAATTTATAAGCAGACAAAAATTTAAAAATACTATAAATGGAAAACTTAAATTAGGCTAGGGTCTAGAATGAAAAAAACATTATATACAGAATTAATAGAGCTAGACTAACAGTGAAACAAATTAAGCATCTCTGCCAACAATGCATGGTCTAAAATTGCATAACATAAAACATATAAATATAATTTCACTGCCAAGTTTGGTTACTGTCGGATGCATGTGTTGCCTCAAAATCTTATATGTACGAGCCATTCCTATAATACGTTCAATATGTATTCTTTTACTAGATATTTTTCTGTCTCGAGATAACAAACTGCTGCTCAGCTGTGCTTTTCCTCTCATAAAAGTGGGTGTATTTACCACAACATCTTTAGTAATTAGCAAGTCCTGAATGTTAAAACCTCTATCAGCCATTACACAGTCTTTTGCCTCTGTTATTTTACACAGTGAAGACCTTTCTGCAATCTGTCGATCACTTGCAGAACCACCATAGGCTTCTGAAACAAAACTTACTAGACCACCTGGTGTGCAACCTACAACTGCTTTTAATGTGTTGTCATTTTTATATGATGACCATGTAGCCTGCTGTGCAACAGGATTTTTTGGTTTGCTTATTTTGCATTCTAGAGAATCAATGATAACTCTAGTATTTGGAAATTTCATTTTAAAATCTCTAGGCATGTATGTATCAACAAGAGATCTTTCACTCCATATATCCAACTCTTGCCATTGTAAATACATGAAATTGATCCAAGTAATGAAAACGTTTCGTACTGTTTCTTCAGATACACTAAACATCCTACTCAACTCAAAATTTGCTGTATTCAATCTTAATTTTATTAAAGTCAAGAACAACTGGTTTGGCACTGCAAGTGTTACAACCTGAAACTTGTAATATTTTAAGCTGTATGCTGCTGGTCCCAAACTTTGTAGTACAAAATTGAAAGAATTGTAGTTCTCTAACCCAGTATAGTAATGTATAGCATTGTTGTCAAACTCAAATCTTTCAACTGACATTGGGACTTCAAAAGTATGGGTCTGTGTAGTTACACAGACCATAGTGCTTGCCACATTATTTTCAATAAGACAAGTAGCCTTTTCCTCCTCCTCATCTATTATTACTTCTCCTCCTATTTCTAATGTACCAGTATCCATTATATAGCATGCATCATGATTATCTTGAACTTTGCGTTCACGGTTTTCTCTTCTTGCTCGTCTGCTCGCAACCGAAGGTGCCTCTTTTTTAGACCAAAGAAATACATTTGGTACAGCATCAGCCTTCAGTTGTCTCTTTGCTGGGATGTTTCCTAATAAAGTAAAATAAATCTATTTATTTTTCATTTAGCATAAAGAATTAACAATTAAATCCATGATACTATATATATTTTTTATCCTTTGTTAACTTAGCATTAATGCTATGTAAGTGCTCAAAACTAGCCTCTACTGTTAGGGCTTATCACGCCTAGATATTAAAACTAAACAGAGACTTTTGATGTAAACATCAAGTATTTTTCAAGCGAGGTGTTTGAAGCTTCTTAATTGCTAATAGCTTGAAAAAAATATTGTACAGTTATTATAATTCTTTAAATAATGTGCTTACCAAAGATATTAATTTCCTTATACTGATCAGGTGTGAAGTGATTTTTACACACGAGACTGGATGAAGTTGGTTTCCAATTTGCTCTTTTAACGGCGTGAATCCATTTCTTTCGCAATGCTGGATTTTTTGGAAACTTGTGACCACCACTATTAGAACAATGTGGTACACAGCACCACGTACTTGGCATTTTTGAAACTTAAAATATTTATTAGATTTTCGTTTAAAGAAAAAACAAATGGTACTTTACAACCGACAACGTATCGCTTAGTCTGTTTACGACCTCATCGATACTAGCGCCGCGTGCGGAGTAGATTTCACTTTTTTCCCCTTAAAGTAGATCGTAACTTGAAGTAAAAAAAATAATTTCTGGTGTTTTAATGGAAATTTGCGATTTGCTATAGCTATGCCATCTTTTAACGATAATGTAAACTAAAGACCTGCTCAAATTACTTTAATACGCTGTAGCGTAAATTTTGAGAGTTTGCATTAAAACAAGTACAATATTGATACACACATTTTTAGAACCTCTTTTTTTATTAAACATTAATTTAAAAATAGAAAAAATCATTTAACATAAATAATAGGAAAAAAAAGTAAATATTCTTATGAACCAAATTACAAGTGACATTGAGAATTGTGTATTTTCACAAATTTTGAATTATGTTGAATTACTTGAATTTTTTAATTTAAAAAAAGTAGTAGTAATCGAATTTACGAACGTAAAAACGTTAAAAAAATCGAAAATGACAAATTTATTTAAAAATAAAATCCAAAAAGTATACTACTATGTAGAATAAAAACAGAAGAAAACAAAGGTGTAATCTGCTAATTTCTAAAATGAATGGTTCTCAAGAAAAATAAAATTAAAAATGACGGCGCATTTCTGCGCCAGGAAAAGTTTTCAAACTGTTACATTGACGCCATCTAGAGATCACAATAGTAACTCTTTTACATACACAAATAGTATTTTATATATTACAAAAAGAAAAAATTTAACTTATTAAATATTACACAATAATAAGTAGAAAGTATTATATATGTTTTATTATGATAACTTTTATGAATTTTATAATTATAATAATAATAATTTCATTATTTTATTATGTTTAAATTCAATTAATGGTAAATAACTAAATAATGAGAAATGAATTTATTTACTGAAATAATGCTTTTAAATAATGGAAAACATGTAATATTTTAAATTATTTTTATTTCTTAAATAGCTTCTACGTCATAGGAAGGTGACAGGAAATAGAATGGCGTCACCTGACCTGCCTCAGGGGTTTCTGCGGTCACGTGACCTGTCACAAACACGTGTTTTTGTTTACAACATTTCTTGCTATTATATTTGGTAAATTAATTAACAAAATTAAATAAAAATGTAATAAATTACATAAAGCGACGAATAACAAAAATATGAGAGCATAAATTAGTAGAAAAATTAACAAAATAATTAAAAAAATTTACATTAATTAGGGCAAATAATTTTAATTAGATTGTAATTTTTTATAATTATATAACATGACAAAACACATTGTCTAGTCTTAAAAACATTTTCTAAAGTACAATAAAACAATTACACTGTAATTTAAATTTATATTGCAATCTAAACATGACCCATTGTATCTAAGCGGCGTGTTTATTAAAAAATCGAAAATAACGAATTGATTTGAAAATCGAAGACGAATAAAAAATATCTGAAGACGATAGCATGTTCTGCATTTGTCTAAAATATATAGTTCTCAAGGAAAATAGAGTTAAAAACGTCGGCGTAAACAAAACGCCGGCGAGAAAATTTGCCAGAGAGTTTAAACCAACGTAAAAAAAAAAAACAATTATCAGAAATCATGAAAAATGTAACAGATATATGTAATAAAGTATATAAATTTGTAATATCACAAAAATGAGAATAAAAAATTAAAGAAACAAAGAGAAAAAGGAATATTTAAATCAATACTAAAGGTGACACACTTCCATCTAAGTAGTGTGTTTATTTAAAAAATCGAAAATGACGAATTTATTTAAAAATCAAATACAAAATATATACTGCTATGTAGAATAAACACAGAAGAAAACGCTAGTGTAATCTGCTTGTGTCTAGGACATATAGTTCTCAAGAAAAAATGATATTAAAACGTAGGCAGAATTTCACGCCGCCGAGTGTTTTCGAACCTCTCAAACCGGTTTGGCATATAGCGAAGACGTCTGCCACGAGTCCGAAAGGGTTAA
>NW_027122297.1:0-51300 GCF_030686945.1 Centruroides vittatus | reverse complement strand
TTTAATTGACCAAATCACTGCTAGACATTTCCCTTTTAGTAGTACTATAATTTCTATTTGCGGGTTTTAACAAATCTACTAGCATATGCCACTGGGAGCTTCTCCGCGCTCATCTTCCCTGTGACAACACAGCAACTATCGCAATGTTCGAAGCGTCTGTCGCCAACACAAATGGAACTATCAAAGTCTGGGGATCTTAATAGAGGGGCTGTTATCAAAATTTCTTTTCATTTTTTGAATGCGATTTCGTGTTCCTCTGTTTAGCGGAACTTTACGTCATTCTTAAAAAAGTCTGAAAGGGTTTTGAAATTTTTGCATATTGCGAAATTGTGACGTCTTATAGTACCCTGTCAGCCCTAGAAATGCTCTAACATCTTGCATGTTTTGAGGTTGGGGATTTTCTAACACATTCGATCTTAGCTGGGTCAGAGTCGGATACTGTCTTATGAAAACTGCATGCCCTAAAAACTTTATTTGTCATCTCAGCAGGTGACATTTTCAAGAGCTTCAGCTTCAGTCCCGCTGTCGCCAGGCGTTGAAAGACCATTTTCAACTTATCCAAGTGTGTTTTAAAGTCTGGACTTAAATACTAAAATGTCGTCCATATAGACGAGACAAATTTTGTTTTTGAGGCGCACCTAATATTAAATCTACAACATCTTTGAAATGTAGCTGGGGCATTGAACTACGCCCATCAGCATTTTGATTATATGGTAGTGTCCCGAGGAAGTACTAAACCCCTGTCTTTTCTTTTGATTCGGGGTTCAAAGGCAACTCCAAAACTCCACTCAATGTAATCCCATAAGAAGAAAAAATATCGTGCTCTTCCCAACAAACTTAACGATTCCTGGATATGGGGCAATGGGTACAGGTCTATCTTAGTAAATTTATTTAATTGTCTATAATCCACCACAAACGGTAAGCCTTGGGGCTTTTTAGCAACTAATAATTCAGGCGCTGAACCATGGGGCGGCTGGACGGTTTCAACTACCCCACTTTTGATCATATTTTTCCACTATCTCTCGTAAATTATTTCCCTTTGGGCATATGGAATTTGATAATGGGGCACGACAGACCGGGGGACTGTTTCCCGTATCTACTCTTGTGCTCCACTACAATCGCAATAGCCTATGTCAAAATCGTCCTTTGGCAAGTACATGTTCGTATTTGTATAATAAATCTAACAAAAGGTCAGCTTATCCTTCCCACCTGCACTAAAATCAAATAAATTCGCAAATTGAGATCTCGTTAACTCCGCTTCGTTTAAATCACGTTGTTTCTATTCCGCTCTGCATTTTCCTTCGTTTCCTTTCCGCTGAGAGAAAGGTTCCTATTTAATTTCTCCTTTTATTTAAATAGGTTGTGTTTTCACGTTCATTATCTAACGGGTACTCTACTCACCCTTCTGTGTTTTGACTAACGTACAAGCAATAAAACAGACCCTCACTGTCGGGGGTGTCGGTTCCACGACCCCTACTTGATTAGTCACCGGGAGTGGACTTTTTCTTTCCACGATGACCTCTGACTGCGGGGTAATGATGTAATTGCCAGCTGACGTCACTTCTCTGGGAGAGTCGCTCTTTCCTGCTCGACGCTATTAACGGTTGATTGTTTTGGCTTCTCCGCTCTCTATCTTTCGCTTGTCATTTCGTGCACATTTGTTTTTCTTTTTGTGTCTGCACCCCTTTTTGTTTATTCTCGTTTTTCGATAATTAACGTTGAATTTAAATTGTTTCTTGTCGATACACGTGTGTTCGTGTCAGCGGCTTCTGACTATTTCCGATAGATTCCCTTAAACTGAGATGATTTGGTGTTTCCTTCATCTCAGTGAAACCTCAAAAGGACACAATATCGCCCGAGGGGAAGCTAAGTGTTGCTTTCTAACCGAAATTGTGACGTCATACAATTCGATGATGTCTTTACAGGAAATTCCATCGTTAGGCTCGGTGATTTCGGGTTTTACCAAATAGCAATCATGATAAAAGACTAATCGTCCGATTCTAAATTTTAATCTAAACTTCCCGATCGTTTCTATAACGTGACCGGTAACGCTAACTAAATCTACCGTTCTCTGTTTCGGCTCGCGGTAATTGTTCTATGTTGGGGAAAAGAGTTCGAGATATTAGGGTAACGGCTGCCCCTGTATCGATTGTCAACTGTACCTCTCTATCCTCGATCTCACAAATCATCGTACAGGGAAGCAAGTTTCTACCTTCGATTCGGTTACTCCCGCTAATAGTGTTTAAATTGGGCCTTCTAGTGGCCATTCTATATCGCGATTTCGTTCTCGAAATTGTACCGAGGTGACTCTATCTAAATTTCGCAATTGTTTATTTTCTGACGAGTTGTGTTCTGGTGCAGGTAATGCTAAATATCTAGAGGGGGTCGCGTTGGATGGCGTTCGTTCAGTATCGAACCCACCTGTACCATCCTGACTGTAATGCGGTGGATAAAAGGAAAAGGGCGCAAAGTTCCCGCTACATCCGGGTTCAAATTGCCCAAATCGTGCCTGATAAAAAGGGTACCTGTCCTGACTGATTGATTGGAAAGGGGTTTGGCACATTTCGCACGAGGACTACCCATTCAAGAGCGTCGCGCTTCGCTCCCTATCTTCCCTGATACGGTGGAGGGACCTTTCCTCCGTGCCATTCGGGTGGTGATGAGACGTACTCACACAGATTCTAATTCGAAGAAAAATTTTGTAGGTATCGTCTTTGTTCCCTCTCCACGGAGGATTTGGGCTTTGTTTGTGATATTGATTATAAAAAGGGTATCGCGCAGGGAATTGTCTTTGCGGGAAGACGGGCTGTGATTGCGGGGAAAATTGTTGCTGTGAACGACGCTGCAAGCTTGGGGGATAGCGCGGCTTTCGCATCCCATTGTTCGCCCTTTCAGCTTCTCTGTTTCGATTTGGTTGCGAAGGGTCATCTCGTCTGGAAGGCGTTTGTTTGCTTTGGCGCTGGCTGTTGATCTAATTTTCTTTCTAATGTTGCTAGTTGCTTCGTTAGTTGCACAATTTTTGTGTCGAGAGCCGAATTTCTCCGCGAATTGGTCTCCTCCGACTCAGCATCGCAATTCTCTTCGGTATTGCCTACGCTGGCGACTAAACTCCGCGTTTTTCCTGTCAGTTGATCTATTGTCTCCTCGCGGATCGCTACTTTTAATGCTTCTGCGAAGGTCGCTGGATCATGCCCCATTACCTGTCTTTTTAATCTATCTGTTAGGCCATGTAAGAATTGGACACGCAGTTTTTCGTCCAATTCTCGCTGTTGACAGCGTTTGATAACTGCTTGTTCTTGTTCGGTTGCACCTGTGTGATCTATGGCCGTTGCGCTGGCGAGAGTCTGCAGGCGAACCGCGAACTCCTGCACCTTTTCATTTCTGTTTTGGGTACACGCGTGGGATTTTTGTACCTTAATAGAGTATGGTTGTTAATCAAATCGCTGGATCATTAGCCTTTGAAAGGTATCAAATTCCGTCACGCATTTCATCTGCAGATCGCGCCATGCGAAGTCTCGGGCCACGCCCGTGAGCTTGCACTTGGCAATACTCAACATTGGCGAGGTGTCCATCCTGCCAAACTCGCGATTTCTCCCAATGTGTCGAAAAAGTCGGAGATATGCCCCATTTCGCCCGAGAACGTCGGGATCAATCCTCCGAACGCGGAAAAAGGAGAGAGAGCCGCTACTGCCACCGTCTCGAGATCGCGTCGGTACACTTGCATCAGCCTCATCGTTCGACTCACTTTCCAGAAAAATCTTTTCGTCGGCTCACTTACTCAAGTTTCGTGGGACCAAAATAAATCCCGAGCTTCTGACACCAGTGTAAGATTCGCCGACTTGAAAGGGGGGGATACAATTAATCTCACGTCAGGATGAGCTTAAGGGAACCCGTGTATGTGGGCGATTGCAAAGGAGGCAAATGATGACAAGTGTTTACATGCGGAAAAACCGTTTATTTGGACGAATACATGCTTACATCAGTTAGATTGTTCCAAATCTCGGCGATCTTCAGAATGTAAGAGTTCGGCAGGTAGATCTATCCAGTCCCGGGTGGACGAGAAGGGCTGTTGGACGATGGCGATGGTGACGGGCGGTGGCTGTCCGTCATTCTGAAAACTCTCTTTCTTGACCTTGAAGTCCCAGTTTGTATACGTTTTTCTCGTGTCCTATCCGCCTTGCAAATTGGTCCTCGTCCCTTTCCTCGCTTCCCGATTGGTCTCCCCTTTGTTTTCAAGCGCAAAATGAAACCATGTCGGGTCGCGGGAAAGGTCCGATTCGATGTGTCTATTTGACACTCTTTGTCGACTATGCTCCAAGATTGTTGAGAGAACCACAACACCTGCACTCATAACTTAATCCGTTGTTTGCAATTGATGTCATTTCGGAATTCTAACGATCACGCGATATTTTTCTATCTCTCCCAATTTTTCCCCTTTTCTGAAATTGTTTTCCTATGTTACATTTTTTTTTTTGAATACTTGTGCCAAACTTATACTTCTTCATGAGTGCGTGTGTCAGAGTTCTACCTTTGGATTAAACATTCACAGGTCGTTTAACACGCGTTGATGGCATCCCGAGATTCGTTGTTTACATTTTTCGTTACGTTGTTTTGATTAAGTTTTTTTTCTCTCTCTCTCTTATATAATTTATCGTTATTTTTTTCACAACAGAATTCTGCATTTTTGCGATATCGGACTTCGTCTGGGTCCTCACACAGAGCTCATATACTCATTGTCATTTTCAGCTGATACCACTTCGACTGTTTTTATCTTTGTAAAAGTTAATTTTTTAAAATAAAAGTACATTGTTTTTTGTGAAGAAAAATAAAAGTATTAAAATATAATATTCAGAATTATTCTTTTAACAGTGGAACAGTCAGACGTGGCACTACCACATAGTTGAAAGAAAAGCATTGGATATTTTTTTTAAATTTTTCCACGCGTTATTTTTGTTTTTATTTAGGGAAAAAAAATTGAAACAGTTTGTGTGGTAAACAAAAAAATTTTTCTTTATTGTCACATATTTTTTTTATATGTGAAGTTTTTCGCGGTAGTTTTTTGCTAAAATCTACTTTTTTAAATTTATATTGAATTCTTTTTTAATTTTTATTCGTTACGATTTTTTCCAAAGTTTCGAATTTATTTTTAATTTTATATAAAAATTATATAAAATTGATTGTAAAATTATATAAAATTGAAGTAATGATAATTTTTCCAACCTGTGAATCAAATTCAAAAAAATATAATTGACAGTTAACGAATTTGATCCACAACAATAAATGACGTAAAGGTTGTTATGTTTAAAATTACGATGCCTGGCAGTCAATCCCTCAGACTGAAATTTGAATGAAAGTCGTCTCGTGTTCTACTTTCTGTAGAAGTAATGTAACCGTTGTAATAAAAAGAAAATTACAGTATATCTTTTATTTAAAATTTTAAATCAGAAAAAACCAAACACCTTATGTTGCTGAGAAAAAATTTAATAAATAACGTTGCAAACGTTTTCAGCCAAACCTGTTGGCCATCATGAGGCTAAACATAGTTCGAATGCAAACAAAATGGAACAAAAATTTAAATACAAATAAAATAACGGATGAAATATACATATAATAAAAAAATAATAATAAATAACAAAGAAAATATAAAAATATGTATAGGTTAAATAAATAAATATTAAACCATTACATAATAATAAATTATATAAAATTCTAATAAATGCAAGATATGCAATGATAACAAAATCAAGGCATTAAATTAAGAGCTCTCAAATCTTTTAATTAAATACTTCCAAGCTGAGGGCAACCCTTCAGCATCCCTGGCATTAATGCAGGTATTATGCAATCTGCTTTTAAATATTTCAATTTTCTCGGCGCTAACGCTAAAGTCGAGAATGTACAGGATTAATAATAATTTTTGCATTTATTAGAATTTCATGTAATTTATTATTATGTAATGGCTTAATATTTATTTATTTAACCTATACATATTTTTATATTTCTTTGTTATTTATTATTATTTTTTATTATATGTATATTTCATCCGTTATTTTATTTGTATTTAAATTTTTCGTTCCATTTTGTTTGCATTCGAATATGTTTAGCCTGATGATAGCCAACAGGTTTGGCTGAAAACGTTTGCAACGTTATTTATTAAATTTTTTCTTCAGCAACATAAGGTGTTTGGTGTTTTTCTGATTTACATATTGCTGAGTGAGTTCATTGTAATATTAAAATTTTAAAATTCGTTGTTCAAATTTACATCGAAATATTAAAGCGGTTTAAAATATAAGCATCTGGTAAATAAACATACTTCACATACAATAGATTTAAATAAATTAAACTTTATGAAACAAGAAAACAATTAAAAAAATGTAAAAATATTTTTATATTTATCTTTAGATTTATTACATATGTTATTGTCATTGACTGATATTTAATTGTAAAAACAATATTCATCATTGGCATGCATCAGAAAAAAGCATAACTTTTCTAAAACACACTTCACTGAGAGAGTCTGCTGCACTCTAAAAAAGTAAACATTCGGCAATCCACTGTGTGATTTATTTTTTGTAACATAGTAAAACGAAATAATTTACAGTAGAACGATACACATGAACAGTAACTATTATAATAAAAAAAAATTGTTAAAGTATAAGTTTTTCTAAAATCCTCCAATTAGTCTCTAACCTAGTTCTATGTTTTATCACTAAATTCGTAGACATATCTAAATAACACGCTTATAAACACTAAAAAACATAGATGTTTTCTAAATTACAACTAGATAATTATATGCACAAATAAATAATTAGTCCAATAATACATACTTTCACTTATATCCAAATATGATATCCAAAGATTGGTTCTCGCTAATTGTCGAAAAAATAAATTATTTTCAACTTTTCGTTTTGAATTTAGAACTAATTCACAGTAAACTTTACATTTTAAAATGTTCATTAAAATAAACGCAAAATGTATCGATACACGTAATATAATTTTATTGCAGTGAACTTCGAATGTTAATGAAAATATACAAACACCAAACTACGAAAACCTGGCACGAACTGATCATATACAATAGACAAAATGAAAATGCTTTTGTTTAATGTCATCATGTGACAAAAAGTTTCTGAATAAATGCTAAAAGTTTTAAACAATTCTTTTACGAAACCTGATAAATTTAATTAATACAAAATAACTGAATCTGTTAAATAAATATTAATAATTTACTATTATAATTATGCAAATTTGATATAAAAAAAATTATTGCACAAAATTTTCTGCAAAACATCAGATCACTTTTATGCCACCTGGCATTGAAGCTCTTCTGCAAAACGAAAATTTTATATTTTTATGAAAATTTTTATATAATTATTTTACTAATCCAGTCAAATTTAAATAATATAAAATGTCTGGATCTGTTCAATATTAGTAATGTATAATTAGAAATATGCAAATTAAATATAAGAGAAATCACTGCCAATTTAATGAATATAGAACGATCATGTGACCGAAAGCAAACACCAAAAAATATAAAAAATTTGTTCCAAATTTTATCTTTCTGTAAAAATAATTGATTATTATTAAACAATAAATATTTAATAATCCTTTTATTTATTTTAAGTTGATATTGTGAAAATTAAGCTATGTTATCTGTGTTTGGGTTTTATTATTTAAAGGTTGTGAGTATTTTACTGTAAAATTCGATTTAGTTTACAAAAACAAAGATAATCTATTAAATATGAACAGCACAATACAATAACTTTTGCGTAAATTGAGTGTAAATGCAGAGATAACGAATTATATGAAAAATGGGACGAATAAGCTGACATTCTTCGAATAGAGCTCATACTCTAATAGTCATTTTTAGCCTGGTTCTTATTTGGAGTGTTTTATGTTGGTAAAAAGTTAATGTTTTAACAAAAAAGTACGTGTTTTTAGTAAAAAAAAAAAGTATCGAAAAATATAACATTCACAGACAAAAATATTCATGTATGTCAATAATAAAATCGTATATTTTTTCGATATTTGAAATAATATCAATAAAGAAAACATTAGATATATGAAACACAGGCCATAAAAATTTTTCTCACAAATAAATTATGAGTTAAAGAGGTTTATTTAGAAAAATTCAATTGGAAAAACTGACGCTAAATATACAGAAGGTATAATATGCTTTTGATGTGAGACTATCTGCGTTTACAAATTAACAGAATTTTTAGTTTTTTATACACATTATAATGCTATAATCTAGGAAGCTATATTTCAATACATAAGACATATTACAGAAATAGTTAAAAAGAAATGTCAGTCATTGTAACTAATGTATTATTGAAAGTTTTATTCATATAGATCAGAATTAAGCAACACGCGGCCCGCGGGCCGCTTGCGGCCCGTTAAACATGTTTATGCGGCCCGCCAAGCATTTCTAAAATTGAATTTATTTTATCGAGTTTCTCCCATCAATATATTGTTATAAAATTAATTATATTAAAATGGTAGTACATACAAAACCGAAACAATTTTTTGTGACGAGTTACTCACTTGTTAGCGACTTGTTCAAACATGCAATACGAACGCGTCGTGTCTGTGTTTGTTTGTGTTCGCTTCTGTCACACAATCAGTCAGACTGGTAAGCTGTTAACTAGCAATTTTAGCAATTCTTGTGTTTCTTGAAAGGCGTTAGTGCAATATTATTAGTCAAAAAAAGTAATATTACAGTTTTTTTATTCAAAATTAAGTTTTCCTACAAATTTTTTTAACTTTCAAATTTTTAATCCATAATAGCATGTCGGAAAAGCAAACAAAAAAACGGAAGGTTGCGGATGAGCACAGGCATTTCCAAGAAAAGTGGAAATTTGATTATTTTTTTCACTTTCGTCAAAGATAAAGCTGTATGCTTAATACGCTCAGAGACTGTGTCGACATTAAAAAAATATAACATAAAAAGGCATTACGATACAAAACATGAACAACAATATAAAAACTCAACAGGACAACTCCGGATAGATAAGTTTAATCAAATGGAGAAAAACTTGGGAAACCAATAGGCTATTTTTAAAAATCAAGCTATTTTATCAAATACTGCAGTAAAGACTAGTTTTGTTGTCAGTCAAATATTAGCAAAAAAAAATGAAACCCTTTGCGGATGGAAAGATGATAAAAGAATGTCTGACTGCTGTTGCAGAAATAACATTTCCTGATAAAATAAATATTATTTCAAACATTAGTTTATCAAGATTCACCATTGCAAGGAGAATTAAAGACTTGTCCGAGAACATAGCAACAACGCTTCGTGAACACATTGCAAAATTCGAATACTGTTCTTTGGCACTTGATGAGAGTTGCGATATTAGCGATACAGCACAACTGGCTATATTTTTACGTGGTATTGACACTAAATTTAATATTACCGAAGAATTGTGTTCACTGATTTCAATGCAAGGGACTACAACCGGCAAATACCAGTACGATAAACTAAAGTTTGTGTTGGAAAATTTTTCAATTTCATTAGAAAAGATTATTGGTATATCGACAGATGGAACACAAGCAATATCAAGCATGGAGGTAGGAGTATCGGGAAGGCTATTTCAAGACATTAAGAAGGTCACAGGAAAAGAAATATTCGTTCAACACTGCATAATTCACCAGGAAAATTTGTGTGCAAAAAGACCGAGTTTGCCAAATGTCACAGTACCAATAATTAAACTGATCAATTTTATAATGTCGCGCGCGTTAAACCACCGTGAAGTTAAAGAATTTTTAAAAGATTTAGAAACTGAATATGGCGACGTGGTTTTTAATACCTAAGTATGTAGGCTTAGTAGAGGTGCAATGCTAAAAAGAGTATACAACTTAAAAAGCGAAATACAATTGTTCTTGGATATGAAGGGATATGCCTTTTCCTCATTTTGGTAATAAAGAATGGAAGTGCGATTTTGGGTTTCTTATCGACATGACTCAGCATCTCAATGATCTTAATGTGGAACTTCAAGGCAAAGGACAGTTTATTCACAATTTGTATGATAAAATTCAGGGCTTTGAGCGCAAATTAAAATTGTGGAAACAGCATCTTTTGCAGAATAATGTGTCTCACTTTCCACATTTAGAAAAAGAAAACGTTACTACTTCTCAAAAATACGCACAATATATAGACATTTTAATCAACGAATTTCAATTACGATTCCAAATGTTCAAAGCTGAGAAGACAGCGGTTTCCATGAAAATGTTTTCCTCGCCATTTAAGATCGATGTGGATACAGTTCTCGAAGACTTTCAAATAGAAGTGATTGACATGCAGAATAATACCGATTTAAAAAATGTATTTTTCTCAGTAAACATCGGAAATTTTTATAACTCTTATGTGAGCCCTGAGAAATTTCTGCTTTTGACGAAAAATGCAAAGCAAATGATGTCTCTGTTCGGAAGTACGTACGTTTGCAAACAATTATTTTCAACCATGAAATTAATCAAAAATGACCACCAATCAAGACTGAGTGATGCATGATTAGAAAGCTGCGTACGTGTAGCTACCTGATCAAATTCGGCTGATATTGATCAGCTTGTATCGAAAAAACAGTGCCAAATTTCTCATTAAAAATTTCAAGTAAATTCGTTTTTCTGTTCTTTTCTTGTTTGTTTTTATTTTGAATTAAAATTTGTATATGAAATCTTTACTTTTTTAAAATTTTATATTTTTTATTCTAATGTTTATTATAAATAAAGTTTTGTAAATTATTAATAAGTGTTACTTTATGTGCAGCCCACCAAAAAAATTTTAAAATTTAAATTGGCCCGTTGATTAAAAAAGTTGCTCACCCCTGGTATAGATTATTAATTTTATCAAGAAACATCCTCTCAGAAAAAAATTGTCAATATTTCATGTAAATATAAGTAAATTTTATTATAAATTTAGATAAAAACACATCTTTTCAGATGCATTGTTCTTCCCCTCTTTCTTACTCTTACACATGGAACATTTCATTTCATAATTTGATGAAATTATAATGTTTAAAGTGACTTCTAAATAAAATAATAATACTAAAAGTAGGTTGATGTATATTTTCATGGCTTTCAGGTGTATTCATAAAAAAAGTAAAATTTATAAAAAATCGATATAATAATACTTTGTCACATGGTCTATGTGTTAAAGTTTGCATCTGTAATTGAAAATTATATATAACGAAACACAATGTTTATATTATCAATAGTTATAAAAGATATCTTCTTTCTACTTATAAACTGTCGGAGTGCCTGGTGTAGAAATTTCGGCCGAGTGCCTGGTGGGGTCCCACAGACCCCAAAACAAAACACTTCATTATAAGGCTTGTAAAGATAACTTTAATATTATGGTAATATATATATATATATATATATATATATATAATAGGTTTACTATGACATATTTAGAATAAAACAATCATTGATTTACGTTAATATTTATTCACACGTTTATATAATAAAAAACATCAACTTTTTTGTTGTAACAAAAGTATTAACTTTGTTTTTCTAGAAATCATTATGTAATCTCATTATAATTTAAGTATTTTGGCTTCATTATAATGGCACATAGTATAATTATCTGCTTAAGGCATAAAAATTAATCTTCTTCAGTTAAAATTTAAAATCGAGAATTCAAGCAATTTTCTCATAGTAATTTCGCATGTTTCATAAAAATTAATTTGGATCATTCTTTACAGACGCTCAGTAGCTGCTTGACGTTTATCTACTGACATTATAAACATGTTAAAAATGAAACAAACACAAAAAATACGAATTTTACACATAAATATTACTTACAATTTTGCAATGCAGAGCGCCTGGTGGGGTCTGTGAGGCCCGGCACTTATTCAAACACGTCTTGTTCGCAGGATATCGCGCGATGAACTAAAAATTTTGTGGGGATCGCAAGCGCATGAAAAGAACTGAAGCTACTAATAACATTAAGTCTCTAACGCTATTATTAAAATAGTTATTCGCTTTTGAAAATGAGTCAGGGCTCTGAGACCCCACCAGGCACCCCGAGGGATAAAAAAAAATAAAGCAGGAGAAACCCACAGTCACAGGATATTCAGGACATTCTATAATTTATTTCAAATTTTTAATATTGACATACATGAATATTTTTGTTTGTGTAAATATTATGTTTCGATACTTTTTTTTTTACTAAGAACATATCCATTGTTCTTAAAACATGAACTCTATACAAACATACAACAGTCAAAGTATGAACCAGGCTGAAAATGACAATTGTGATATATGCAGAGAGTCAGGGGTTAATATACAAGGAATAATCATAAATTAATTGTAAAACTTATAAATAAAAATTATATGATGGAAATAAAATAATAATTAAAATAATTAAAAATTAATTAGACGTTACTCTTGAAAACAATATTTTAACAAAAAATAATATATATATATATATGTATAAAAATACAGTAGAGCATCGTTTATCTGAAAGCCGGTTAAACGAAATGTCAACTAACTGAAAGCTTTCCAGTTTGAGTGTGTTGTGCTGAATCAAACGTTTTTGATACTAGAATAACTTCTAAAGTATAATTTTCTGTTCTTATATTTTTTAATATACAGTGATGCCTCGTATAACGTACGCCTCGAATAATGGATGCTGCGAACTACGGACTTTCTGTTTCGCCGTTACGTGACTCGAGCAATGGACTGGCTGCGAACAACGGACTTTCCGGCATAATTGGTGACTGCTCCATGGGTGCGTTCTTTAATAGCAGTCGCTCTGCGTCTCCGCTCACGGGAGTGCGCTGCTATTTGTAGGCATTTAGGAATGACGGTGAAAGAAAGAAAGATGGTGGCGCATGCACTATCGATAGTATCGTAATGGAGGAATCTATAATTCTAAAATATGAGCTTTAAAAGGCAAAAGAAAGGTCTCAGTTGTAAAATTTAATTATAAAATGGATTATTTGTTGAAGGAGCATTCAAAATAGCCTCGAAAAAAAATTTGTAAACACACTTGCATCACCGCTTGAGCTAACTCGCGCTTTCACAATTTCTAAATTCTCATTTATAAAACCACATAATAAACTTTGAAACAAAACAATCTGAGCCATGGAGGACGCCATGTTGCTTTCTGCCATAAAGTACTGCTACAAGCGGCCGTTTTCGCCGTTCGACGGCATGCAATCTTATCAGAATTTAGGAATGCATTCTGCAGGAATTTTTAAACAGATGTCGCAGAGTTACGCGTAAGAATAAAAGAACGCACTCCATGTTCATTTTTTTCATGATACGGTACAGTTATTTTATGCTGCAGAATGAAATAGATATTTTAACATGTATTTCTATGGGGAAATGCGTTTTGTATAACAGATGTTTCACTTAACGGACGTGCACCTGGATCAGATTAAGTACGTTTTATGAGGCACTACTGTATTTATTTTGTTTGTAGAAAATAAAGAAATAATTTTTAACGATACAATAGCTTTGATTATTATTATAAAAATTTTCGTTATGCTTATAATCAACGAAAATCCAACATGAAGCGACACGCAACAGAAAAAAATTTTAACATCAGATAAGTTACTATATTTTTCGTATATAATCGGTTATCCGAAAAAATCAGTTATCTAAAATTCCTAATTGATTTGAATAAACGATGCTCTAATGTATATAAATAAATGACGATATCATAGGATTTAATAAACACCGCGCGAACAACTTAAATGCAGTAAAGTTATCTCAAAAATATAAACGTTAATTATTGTTGCAGATTTAGGCAGGGTTTAAAAAAAATAATAAACACATAATTAAAAAAAATGCTTTATATTTCAGAGAAAAAAAATACAAAACAGGGAACGTAGTTTGCAGGCAACACTGAGCAATAATTGCAAACAAATGATAACTATGCATGATGGTTTATGAAAGGTGGAATTCCTGAAGCAGTTTTTATTTTTCGTGTAGCATAGAGCCAAGCCACACTTCTCTCATACAGTGTGAGTAAATCCCAAGCATTTTGGGAATTTACTATGGATATTTTTAACACCCCATTGAAGCCAGTGTCCAATCTAGTCTTGGCAAACCGCTTGCGAAGGCACATGCTGAGCAGGCTTTCTATGTATTTTTGCTAGGATCTCACCCTGTAAAGATCACTGGGACAAAAACTTGATTTCGTATCCATTTTACATAGTGTCTCTGCAATTTCCAGACGACAATCTGCTGCAGCCATGATGGTCTTTTAAAAAATATTTTTGCGTTTGCACATTTTTTTATAAAGCAGCCATGCGTTGGCCATCGTGAGGTCCAAGTAATGAAACAACAGCCGCATGTGCCAATGTTTTTCTCTGCAGTCGAATCTTGTATATGCCCATAATGCTGTCGATAAGGTCTTCGCCACCTATAAAACGATTATACTCAAGGGCCGGATTTACATAAGGGCATTTGGGGCCTGTGCCCAGGGCCTCCACAAAATAGGGGCCCCCACAAAACTAAGAAAAAATTATGTTTAAACAATTTTTTCTTAGTTTTGTGTTATTGTGTTTTGTGTTTAAACATAATTTTTTTTCTATTACTGCAACAGCCTAGTGTGGCCTAATCAAGAGGGCAACGGGCAGAAAAAACTAAACCTGGGAAAAAACCTATAAAACATCGGAAAATTTCGGGAAAAAATTTTACGTAGGTATTTTTCAGTTAAATTAAAATAATTAATTTTATGCTATAAAATATATGTATGTTTACAATAACTTTATTTTTAAATGAAATTTACAACTTCCTAGTTCAAATTTAATTGAAAGTACAGTATTTTGTGTAAACTTTCTAACTCATCAAATTTGCCTACTCTCAAAAGGAAACCCCCACTAAATTTGTGCTCAGGGCCCCTGGATTGATAAATTTGGCCCTGATTATACTCGCCAACATTAGGTCGTTTAATGTTTACATATCTTGAGTTCTTTTTGTCATATCTCTGGACTTCAGTTTCAGGTTTTTGGCCAGCAAATGTAGAAGCCAAGGTGAGCAATTTTATTATCCTTCCACGCGACAGTTGACACGTCTATGCCATTGACGCTGGCTACGTATTCTTCTGAATATCCTCGTTCTTTCTTCATAATCAATTTTTCTGATGACACTTTGCAGTCAGGACACTTCTATTCCTTCTAATAGTACCAAGACTGAGGATTCCTTCTTTGGCTAAATATTTTAAGAGACACAGAGAGTAAAATAGTTGTCAAAGTACAAGCCTAAAATTTTGGTGCCTAGGGATCATACGTGACAATCTCATTACGACATTGGACGAGGCTCCCAAATCTGGTTCTCCTTGTATAACAATATTTTCTTTGCCTGTTTCAACCTCTGTCTTATAAGCAAACCCGGAAACGCCACTCAAAACATAGATTTTGTATCCCCATTTGTGCGGTTTCTTGGCGTTGTATCTCTTCAGCAAATTTCGGGCTTTGGTGGAGCACATTTGCTCATCCACACATAGGTTCTTTTCTAGTGGAACTTTGCTGGATGTTGTATTCAAAGCATCAATAACTGGTCGGATTTTGAAAATCCTGTCGGCATTTGGGTCAGTCTGAGGAAGAAGTTTGCTATTATCATTGAAATGCAGAAACTGTCTAATCTTTTCAAATTTGTTCAATGCCATTGTTTGTTGAATAAGGGGTGTTCCAAGGACAGGCCCCCAGTGGTTGGTAACTCTGGGCAGTTGAATTAGTGACATGAGGTACACCACACCAATGAATTGCCGGATTTCCGTTTCACATACACGAAAAGTGTCATTAGGATTCCTTTGTACCAGGTAAAGGTTAGTCTCTTCCAATATTCTCTTGATAAGTTCTGGTGGAAACAGGTAAAGAAAGAACTGGACAGGACTTTCAAGGTCTAAAATGTTAGAATCTAGTGATTCATCGCCGATAAATGCCAGCTGCTCTGCATTCAATTCAAGATTCTTCTTTTTCCAGCGCAAGTTTAGTTTTTTGGGTTTTTGTCGTTTTGCTACGGAAACTAAAGAACCTGCAGCGCTTGAAGTTGAAGGGAGTGGTTCTATGTCAGGAGAAAGGTCAATGTCGTCATCCTCTAGATTTTCCATTATAGCATCCATATCACTTTCATCCATCAAAGTTTCTTCAGCAAACTCTCCAAACTCGGGGTCAAAATCAGGGTCAGCGAGGCTGTCGTCGTCAAAATCCAGGCCATCTTCACTCGGACAATCATCACGGAGTTCAGAAATAATATCTTTTTCATAAAGGCGATGTTTGTGAGCCATCCTAAAACATGAAAATAGCCTTTGTGACTAACTACACTCTTCATACAAGACAGCTACCCTTTTTCACATGACGTAGCTCAAAAGATACAAACACTAAATACCAGATTATCCAATAAAAATCTATAAAATTCTCAAAGATAGCATTAGATAATAAAATTCAAATATTTACCTTTCAGAATTTCACAAAAACACACATCAGCAAGTTCTAAAACTACTAATTTTAGATTTTTATATTCGCGATGTGCACCAACTTGTTCAAATGTTCAAATCAGTAACGAAAAATTCAAAATTGTGACAAGTAGCGCCATCTAAATTTTAGATTTTAAACTAATATTGTAACTTGGAACGTAGACAACAGACTACAATGCATAAAAAGGGATGAAAAAAATCCTGTTGAAAATTAGAAAAGCGAACTGACTTTGTTGCCTGTATTCTACTAAATGTTATAGAGCAGCGGTGGCCAATCTTTCCGGAAGCGAAGGCGCAATTAAAAATTTGTTTGAACGTTGCGGGCAAAACAATATCTAATGACATTGTGGCCAACTTGGCAACATTTTACCGTGCCCCTAGATTTTCCCCTATGTCTCCCGGTCAGCCATTCTGACCACGTGCATGGTACTGCTGACACACTCCGTACTACAGCTCGAAATAAATTTGTTTTACCTGTTAAATTCTTTGTTTATTTTGTATAGAACCCAAAATATCATATATGTTTATTGTTAAAGTTATTTTTAATTTTTTTTAATTCTTAATTATACTTTCTTAATTTTTTTCATTTAATTTTTGTCATTTTTAATTTTGATTCTTTTTAATTTTATTTTATAGGTTAAAATAATAATAAAAATTTGTAAAAACAATTTTAATTAAACGACATTTATTACATAATACATGAAAAATTAATAAGAAGGTTTAGAATATTTCGTAACATCATTTAAAAAATAAGGAGAATAATTTGATACTGCTACTTCTAAACTATCATTCAAATTTTATCCATATAAAGTTATTTAATATGTCAATAAATAATTACTTGAAAACTTTAATTAATAAATAAGTAATAAGTAATTTTAAGAAAATTCTCCTTATAAGCTGGATAATGAAATTGATTGAAAATGAAATGTAAATAAATTATTTTAATTTATCGAGAATCGTGTCATGGGCGCTTAATAAATCGCTTACGGGCGCACACTTGCGCTTGCGGGCGAGGGGGTTCTCCACCCTTGTTATAGAGGGTAATAACCCTCTATAACAACACTTGCTATTGGCACGGAAACAAATTAATTGGTCATTTTTTACCCCCACTATAAGTCACATGGTCTGTCAGACTCAAAATATTTTTTTCTCAGATATCAGCATTGCTATTCGAAAAATTTTAAAAGCATGTTAATCGGGTTAGAAAGATATAGGAATAGTACTTTTTTCAGATTTTTTGAAAAATATTTAATATTAAAAATGTTAACTAAATTTTGCGCCATGTCAATGAGACTCATGTGACTCACCCAAAGGTTAACAAAATACTCTGCATCTTGTAAAAATTTAAAGTCTACGTTATAACACAGAAATTGAAAAATGAAAATCATATAACTAGGACTTTGTCTTCCACACATAATAGCAGAAGTGTTTAATGGTAATTTAAAAAATTAAAAGAATGGAAAATGGAAATTATAATTGTTTAGAAAAATAAATAATTATATGTCAGCTAAAGTAAATATGATTATAATTTACTTAAAAATAAAATAAAAGAAACATTTACTACATAGTATGAAAATGCATTTCCATTCTCACATTTTATATTTTACAATGATGTTTCTGTATATGCGAAAATTTTTGAAATGCAACCCACGAATATAAAGGCTTACATTCTAATAGGCAACAGATAAATACATAAATTATAAACTAAGCTTAACCAATAAAATAAAATCTTGTATGAACTCATTTTTGATTTATTAACGTACGTGTTTCTACAAATGTACAAATGTTTACGTTATAATTAAATACTATATATGATAAAAACATAATTACCGCTATAATTAGCATTGTTAATTCATCAATAATATTTGTGAAAGGAATTTTATTATTTATGAGATAAAGATAAAAATATCCAATGTTGTTAAAGCTCGAAATTCATTTTTAGTTTCGAAATTTTCATTGTTTTTGGCATCTTGAAGAAGGTTTAAAAACATACCTAAAAATGAGAATATTTATTATAATATCTGCTGAAACAAATTTTTACTGGAGATTTAATGCCATTTTACCTTTTTTATTTGTTTCAGTGTAAAATAATTTAATCTTTCTCAATTTCCTTCCAGTTGATGTAAGCGTAAAAATAATGTCATTCCATAAGAATATATTAAATATTCGTTTCATAAAAACTTCTGTTGTCCTGTCAAATTAAATTATACAATATAAATTCGGTGTATATGTGTTCAATATTAAAACAATCTATGTATTTTAACATATGATTTAGATAAACAAGTCTATCATATCGTAATTTCCCAGCTCATAAATGTTACAATCACAATTTTTGATGTTTATGTAAATTTGAAGTGTATTGAAGATGTGAACAGTACTATTTAATAGATATTGAGTGATATTGTTATACTGCATATTCTATGTTCGATTTAATTTCATGTGAAGTATACATAGAGTACCGGGCTTTTAAATTTTGCAAGAAAACAGGTTACTCTTCTAGATTTCAATACACTCAAACCTGTTTTTGTGCGGTCTTTTTTTCGTGCGATTTGTTTTGTGTGCGATCTTTTTGAACGGTATATGAAAATTTTAATCAAATTGGAACATAATTGTCTTCTGTAAAATTTTTTAAAACTCTATTGGATGTTTTCTATGACATCAGCAGGTTTTTTCATTTTTTATTCATTAAAATTTTTTCTCATACGATTTTTTCGGTCCCCTCGTATTTTAATAGCATAAAAATCATAAATATCGTGTTATATTAAAACAAATGCGGTAAGTTAGCTCTCCTCCAGCTTTAGACTGCAGGTGTGAAATTTTACGCTTTGTTAAATGAAAGAACACTTCCTGCAGCTATATTTATATAATAAAATCATTTTTTAAACGATTATTTTTAACTTTTTTAATGTTAGATTCGTATTTAAGTGAAAGTAATTAATTAATATAAAAAATAAAATTCTTCGAAGATTTTTTCCCATTGGTCATTGCAGAAAAAGGCCGAAAGAATTAAAAAAGCAATTCCTAGTTATTTCGTACGTTTTTGAGTTATTTTCTACGTGAGACTTTTTTATGCGATCCATATTCACCGCATAGAAAAACTTTTTTAATTGTATTGCGAAAAGTATTTTCTACAGCTACTCGTAAAGTTTGGTGCGATTTCTTTTTAGGCGTTTTTTTTATGCGGTCCCTATCCACCGCACAAAATCAGGTTTGTGTGTATAGCGTGAGAACAAACAATTAAAAGAAAAACAACTCAAGGATAATTTGATCAGAAACTAATATATATCGACATTATAATCTGAGAGAGCATCAACATATGCTTTCTCTGAGTGAGAAGTGACACCTTTCCTGCAATTCTTGGTCACCTCTGCGGTATTTGCTGCTTTGAATATGATGAGAATAAAACTGATTTGGTCAGTTGTCACGATTTCTTTCAACTGTTTTGTTAATTAAATATGCTAATGTAACTCGTTATGATTAGGAGTCTTTTGTGCCGCAGACTAGCAATCATTCCTATACTTGCTGTTTCTTGCCAGAAATGCTAACGAACATGAAGGATTGCTTTCCTGGTGATACTCAACAGAAATTCTAGTTTTGACTTGTAAGGTACAACAAATTTGTAATTTCTCTATGTATGTTGGGGTTTTTTCAACTTTAGAGACATCAAATAAATGTTTAAATGTAGAAAATTGCGTTAAGTAAGTCAATTTCAACTGAATCTTGTTATTACCTACTTTTATCTCATACCTCTAGTCTTACATAGAAAACCACATATTGTTATTTAGAATTGCTCAAAACATCAAGAGGTAAGACTAATCTACATGATGCCTGGACCTCCCATGATAACACTTTTATGATGGCTCTCACTGTCCCAAAAAATCTCCTGCTTTTGAGCTGTTTTGTAAATATACTCTAAGATAATCAATATTCATTGTGTGAGCTAGCTGACTAGAAGGGGAAATTAATAAATCTTGAGTCAGAATGATCTAGGGTCTGTTTATATGTAGCTGGTGGTGTCAAGGGCAATGATTACATGTACCTTTACATAAACAAACATTCTCATCTATACGTATATAAAAATTAGAATGTTTGTTTGTTTGTTTGTTTCTTCGTTATTTTAAGTTTGCCAAAATGGGCAAAGTTTCATTCTTAACTGTCGAAATGGTTAAGGTCTATACGTATATGGGTAGCGGCTTTGAGGAAGCAGAAAAAACAAATTTTTTACAAAAAACCATTTATTTTTGTCGAAAATGCTTACATTAATTTTTGCAACGGTCCTAAAATTCAGAGCTTTAGGTTATCTTCGGGAGTTGTTTTCGGTTTTGGTCTCGTCCTATGCTGCAGGGGCCCTGTTGTAGCATAGAGTTAAAAGTTCGAAATCTGAAGAGACAGCGTACAAAACAGGAAACGGAAACACCATTAACAGAAGTAAACAAACACAACAGTAAGTCTAGTCAAAGTTCTCTTTTTTCCTTACAGAGATTTATGTTTTCAGAGACTGACTTGTTGCAAAGTGGACAGATTTTTCTTCTGCGCCTTCTCATTTGTCTCCTGCCTGTATCCAGGAGTAAATTATGCTCCATTTAAGACGCAGAAAAAGTCAGCTGGAAATGATTTTACCTGACTCCTTTTTTTAGACTCTGATCGCGTTTAATGATTGACTATGACACCTACACTCATCTTCATATCTTTCTAGCTTCGATTTGCTTCCTAAACTATGTCTTAAAATTTTTAATATTTTTTTTTTAAATTTTCTTTATCTAAAATTTTATAGTATAAAAAAACAGTACTTATCAATACATTTAATATTCAACAAACTATGCTTATTAATTACTGAAATCCTTTAGAATAATTATATTACAACACCCCTTACTCTCGGGCTTAAAAATCCCAAATAAATATCCAAAAATATAATTTTCTTAACCCCTCTATTGTCCTGTTTTAAGAAAAAAATGCTGGAAAATCTATGTTGTAATTAAATATTGAAGAAAAATAATTTATTTTAATTAAAAAACGTTTTAAAAGATTTTTGTGTTCGCACTTTAGATGGTTCCTAAATGGTACCTTTCTATCATTATAGGCAACATTACAGAAACATCCCATTCCCGCAATGTCGGCTTGTACTTATAGGTTCGTTATTTCTTCTGAAGCTGCTGTTCGTGGGTAGAGTAGGTAAGAAATAATTTAAAAAAATGAAACATAACAAAACATAAGATGAAAATAAGTTTATTCACATAAAGACATATTTTAAATTATTATAAGTACTAGCAGGTAGACCCGGCGTTGCTCGGGAAAGTGACGATAGCGAAGATAAAGATTATTATGTTATAGTCACAAAAGAAAAAGAGTAATTCCATCAACGAAGTAAGTATTTCAAAGGAAAAATCGAATTTGAAAATCAAATGTTCTAATATTGTTCGATTTTCACGACATGTTCTGATTAGGCTATATCGTTCGATTTCCATCCGATGTTCTAAAGAAGAATGGTCGAGAAAAACTGAACTAATCTATTTAAATTGAAGAATCGAATATATTTTAACATATTACTTTTTTTTTTCCAGCGCCCGTAAATCTTGCACGTCACTTTCTCTCGTTCTCCATTGTTACTTAACACTTCCATTGTTACTTAACACTTCGGTACTTAAATTTGGTACTCTAACTGTGTACCAAATTTCAACTTTCAACTCCTAACCGTTTTAGCGAATATTAAAATTATTACGTTATAGTCAACCTTACCCGTTTTCACAGAATGCAAGAATTGGGTTCTCCCTGTTTCCAGACTAATTACAGAATTTTGAGGTAGGTCTAAAAATATGTTCGATTTCCCACAAAAACGAAAAAAACTACATCCGGGACTTGCACGTCACTTTCTCTTAACACTTCCATTGTTACGTAACACTTCCATTGTTGACACTTCCATTGTTACTTAACATTCCATTGTTGACATTCCATTGTCACTTAACACTTTCATTGTTTAAGTAAAAAATATAAAAAAACATGGCCGACGGTAATACATTGTATAAATAAATATATAAAAACAACGTTTAACAAGAATTACTCGTTTCCGTTTATTCGTCCGTCGTTCGCTCCAGATGACAGTCCAAT
This sequence comes from Centruroides vittatus, assembly GCF_030686945.1. Classification (NCBI taxonomy): domain Eukaryota; kingdom Metazoa; phylum Arthropoda; class Arachnida; order Scorpiones; family Buthidae; genus Centruroides; species Centruroides vittatus. The sequence goes on along the minus strand of NW_027122297.1, from coordinate 28,772 downwards.
TTCACAATCACGGAGGCGACCTTTCCTTAGAGGCTACTGCCTCCGGAATAAAATGCAAAACAGTCCACTAGCGTCCTCTGGGCTATTGCCACTTTCACAAATTACAATTTAAGTAAAAAATATAAAAATTTATACAATGTATTACCGTCGGCCATGTTTTTTATATTTTTACTTAAATTGTAATTTGTGAAAGTGGCGATAGCCCAGAGGACGCTAGTGGACTGTTTTGCATTTTATTCCGGAGGCAGTAGCCTCTAAGGAAAGGTCGCCTCCGTGATTGTGAAATTGGACTGTCATCTGGAGCGAACGACTGACGAATAAACGGAAACAGAGTAATTCTTGTTAAACGTTGTTTTTATATATTTATTTATACAATGTATTACTGTCGGCCATGTTTTTTATATTTTTTACTTAAACTATAATTTGTGAAAGTGGCGATAGCCCAGAGGACGCTAGTGGACTGTTTTGCATTTTATTCCGGAGGCAGTAGCCTCTAAGGAAAGGTCGCCTCCGTGATTGTGAAATTGGACTGTCATCTGGAGCGAACGACGGACGAATAAACGGAAACAGTAATTCTTGTTAAACGTTGTTTTTATATATTTATTTATACTTTCATTGTTACTTTACTTACACTTCTGTGAGGACCGAGTTAAAACCTGCCCAACAGATTTTAAAATTTTATTGTGAAAATCCCCTCGGGAGATATCAGTCCAGCGATCAAAATTCAAAGATGTGCAGCTTTCTGCCATCTAACGCACTTTCCTCCTCTCCGGATCCGACCTCTGAGTCACGGAGATCGACTCATCACTTACCATCGCGATTGGTGATCGCAGCGGACAAGACCTAAAGTATATAAAGGGGGAGATATCTGAGAACGGTGTGGCTGAACTTCCGAAAAAGACGAACGTCCCGGTAAATCCAAATCCGAAACGAAGGCCAAACCCAAGGACGCCAGAGCCGCCAACTACGAGACGCCAAGCCCGATCCTTCCCGCCACCGCCAGAGCTGAAAAACGAATGACACTCCTTTCACCGACCGATCAGTCTTACGATTGTTGTCGATACATCAGAAGACGAGGTATGATTCCCCAACATTTGTGAACTGTTTCTCTCACGCGATTAGGGACAGGATGCGTAGATTCTCTGTATTAGGTTCTTTATCCAAATAAATCATTATCTATGTTATCCTGGCTCCGTTATTTCGGATATTGCCTTGACTTATCGACGAACCCACACACTTCCTCCACTCGTCCTGACAATTCATTACCCTATCCCGACTTGTCGGGATATCGCGACAAATTTAGCCATCCCGGACAGTGGGGTGTTCTTACCAATCTGTTCGCCAAAAAAAGGGAGTACGCCTCTGTCCTACCTCCCAGCATTCCCACACTTCCATTGTTGATGGAAGTTTTAAGACTTAATCCTGTGCCTTTCCCTCGTGGGGAAAAATTTCGAAAAATCTCTTCTTAGTGGGCGTTCTCATGACGTACCCTAACTGTGTACATAATTTCAACTTTCATCTCCTAACACCGTTTAGGCTCTTAATATTTCTATTGTTACGTAACACTTTTATTGTTGACTCTTCTATTCTTAATGCTTCCATTGTTGACACTTCCTTCGTTACTTAACACTTCCATCAACAATGGAAGTGTTAAGACTTAATCCTGTCCCTCTCCCCTGTGGGGAAGAATTTCGAAAAACCCCTTCTTAGTGTACGGTGTACGTTCTCGTGACATACCCTAACTGTGTACCAAATTTCAACTTTAAACTCCTAACCGTTTGGACTCTGCGCTGATTTTTATTATCATCAACTCGTCTCTGTAATGTATTTAGAAGCCTTAAACCTATCCCTCTCCCCAATGGTAGAGTTTCGAAAAATCCTTTTTTAGTGTACATTCTCGTGTCGTATCATAACAGTGGTACCAAATTTCAACTTCCAACCCCATAACCGTTTAAGCTCTGTGCTGATTAATATTATTATTATTATTGTGTTAGGTTAAGTGAGATATACTCGGTTAACATCGGTGGCTGTGTACTATGCCGGACCAAAGTCAAGGCATAGTAACCAAAACAGAAATTAAAGAAGTGTATCAGTGTGTGTGTCTGTATTCAGGAATCTTTCTCACAATATGACATGTATTCAATATAGTGGCCTTCTGTAGTGTGATGTATGTGTTTCTATTCAATTGTAATGTGCCCAGGCTTTTGTGTAGTGTGTGTGGTATGACACCTGTAGAGGAGAGAACAACAGGTACAAGTAAGCACCCTATCCATCCTCCACAGATGCCTTATTTCCTGGGCGAGTTCTGTGTACTTGCTAATTTTTTCAGTGCATGCGTTTTGTATATTGTGAGTGTTTGGAATGGATATGTCTATAATGTATGTAATTTTATTGTGTTTGTCAATGAGTGTGATGTCTGGTCTGTTGTGATAAATTGTTTTATCTGTGATTATGGCTCTGTCATAGTACATTTTGTGCGTGTTGTTTTCCAATACTGTCTGCGGAATGTATTTGTAGTATGGTTTGTGGATGTCTACTAATTTGTGTTTCTTTGCAAGCTCTTGGCGTATTATATTTGCTACTTGATTATGTCTGTGTAAATAATCTGTCTGTGCCAAGAGCTTGCAACCAGAGGTGATGTGTTGTATAGTTTCTGGCATGATGTGACATTTTCTGCATGTGTCATTTGTGAGTGTTGCATCTTTGAGTATGTGTTTTCTGTAATTTTTAGTATTTATGACCTAATCCTGTATGGCAATCATGAATCCTTCTGTCTCCCCAAAGAAGCATCCCCGAAGCTAACTAGCTGTTTGACGCAGTTTTGTCAACAAAATCCTGGGCCAGATCATAAAGATGCCTGCCATGGAGTGCCTTTGAGCCCACGATTGCTTAATGGTGTCTATGCTTTTTATATGTTGCGTTGTGTCCATATGATGTGAGTGTAAGTTTAATGGTGTGTTATTTGATTCTGCTAGAGTTACTGCTTTATGTAATTGTGATGTTTCTTGTTTTTTGTAGAAAAACTCTCGCAGTGACTGTATTTGTTTGTAGTGAAGGTTAACTATGTCAATCAGGCCACGTCCGCCATCTTTACGTGGAAGGGTTAATCTTTCTGTGGCAGATTTATGATGATGTTGTTTATGCTTAGTAAGTGTTGTTCTTGTTTTCCTTTGGAGTTGCTCAAGATCTGTGTGAGTCCAATGTATAACTCCAAAAGAATATCTGAGTACTGGGATGACATATGTGTTTATTGCTTTAACTGTGTGTTTTGCATTTAACTGTGTTCTGAGAATAGCATTTAACCTACTTTGGTATTCTTTAATTAATCTTTGCTTTATTTGTGTATGTTCTGTTAGTTTGGCCTGTTGGAATCCAAAATACTTATAGAACTTGCCCTCTTCCATGGATTCAATAATGTCTCCATTTCCAAGTGCAAAATCTTCTTTCTTCAGGATTCCTTTTTCTATGTGAAACTGTTTTGCATTTATCTAGGCCAAATTCCATTTGTATGTCCTTGGTGTATGAATGTGTGATTTGTAGGAGTTGATGAAGTTGTTTTTGTGTGGATGCATAAAGTTTTATGTCATCCATGTACTGTACATGAGATGTGACAGTGTAAACTGTGTTGTTTTTTCATGTCTGATATTGTAACCATATTGCGTGTTGTTTAACATGTTGGATAATGGGTTCAGGGCTAAGCAGAACCAGAGAGGACTCAAGGAATCTCCTTGAAAAATTCCTCGCCTAATAAAAATTTGCTTTGTTTGTATGGAAGTGTTACTAACCCTGAGATGTAGTGTTGTTCTCCAGTGCTGCATAGTGTTTTGGAAGAATGTAATGAGTGATGGATGTATTTTGTACATGTGTAGAATATGTAGCAGCCAACTGTGTGGAACACTGTCGAATGCTTTTCTGTAGTCTATATATGCCATGTGTATGTTTCTGTGTTGTTTGTGTGCTTGCTGTAGAATGACTGAATCTATGAGTAACTATTATTATTATTATTATTATTATTATTATTATTATTATTATAACTATCAACGTGTTTCGATTATATATATATATTAACGAGAATAAAAATAACTATAAAATACATTCTTATAAAATAAAACCTGAATGTACTGCGTATATGAACTGAATAGAGAAAACAATAATAAAGTACATTTTAAAAAATTTTATTATATAACTTCATTTATTTTATTATGTGTTATTTAAAAACTTTATATTTTTATGTAACACAAAGCTGAATGTCCTTAAAATCAGCTGAATAAAAACTTTTGCGAGATGTTATTAACAACGTTTAGAGGAGGAGTAGGTTTTATACATGTCGAAAATAGTTACTGTAAATACTTGAATGTATTTCGTTATTTTTTAATAATTTTTATATTAGTTTTTTCCTAATCGTTATATTATATGCAGAGCATAACATAACTAACCTAACATTTTTTTTTGCTTTACAGGAAAAAACACGAAGAAAATATTTAAAAAATTAAAAATAAACCAATTTATGAAATACATTTCTAAAAAATTTTAGCATAAAACTTTATTTTCTTTACCATGTATTATTTAGAAACGAATTATATTTTACATATCAAAAAAATCGCGACAGATCACGTGACACGCACTGCAGTTCGGTGTACACAGCTAAACGTCTTTGAGATCAGCTGTTTTTTGATGTTACCGGGTTATTACCATGGAAGTGTCAGGGGTAGAAACGGTTTTTAGACAGCTGTTCATCATCTACCATAAACACTCAAATATGTTACGAAATTATTGGTCATTTGTACTGTTTCTATAGGAGTAAACCAAAAAATATTAAAAAAACCACTTGTATTAGATGTTTAATTTCAAAAATTTGCTGAAATTATAAAATTTATTCAATAGAATACGAAATAAGTTTTTTAAAGTAATATAGCGCATAGAATGTTTACGAGAAATTTTTTATTGTCGCCTCAGTATACTTGGGCGAAAAATACCCAAGCGCGCAACTTGCCTGAATATACTTGGGCTAAAGACTAAATGCGTTAAAAGCTGAACGTGAAATTTTATTATGACATTGGGTTGTGATCATGTCACTTTTACTTACTATCTGCATTTGACTATGCAATACTATTGTTTTATAAATAGTATATTTTTTTAAAGGTCGTGAATAAGTTGCTTTAACAACCGATTTATTTATACCTTTTCCGTTTTTTTTTCTCAAAACATTCTTTTAAAACTGAATACATTTTAGCTTTCAAACCAATAAATTATAAAATTGGCAATGATTTCGCTTTATCTTTAAAATATCCTAATTTGTTTTTATTTTCTTCAGAGAATAACGAATGGTCTACAGCAGTGTTTCCCAACCTTTTTTTCCTTGCGAACCAAAAGAAAAGTCCGAAAAAATTTGACGAACCCCCTATGTAGTCGTTAATGACAGGTAAAAAAAAGCAATAAAATTTGATAGAATATATATTTTACATATTGCAGAATAATTGATTATATTAATCGTGAAACATTTAAATAAAACATTAATAAGACTAAAATGATGGCTATAAAAGTTGAAAACAAGATAAATTTAACAAACTGGTTCTTATGTTTTACATTTGGAAAAACTCTTAATGGGATATTTGTGGCTGTTTGATAGAACAAAGTAATTCAAAGTTAGGCTCAATATCTGACAATTTCAGTCTTAGATCAGGTTCTGCATTTAACCTGTTTCTGTATTTATCTTTCAGATAAGTATATGTTGAAAATCCTTTCTCGCATAGATATGTTGTGCAAAATGGTAATAGAACTTCAATGGCTTTTTTTGACAGAACAGGATATTCATTTTGTATACTGAGCCAGAAGTCAATTAAAGATTGATCTTTAAAAATTGCTTCTAGAGAACTGTCACAAGATAACTCAATGAGTTTTTCCTTTTCCAGTATATTTAGAGAGGTTTCTGAACTTACATTTCCTTAAAATGGATTACGTATCCAGTTGTTTGAGATGGATATATTGCATCTGTTGGGAAAATAGTCATCGAAAGTTAATCGAAGATAGTTCAGATGTTCACATATACTCCTTTTAATGTTTTCGTCAAGTTTAATTGAATTTTCTGATAAAAAAAGTGCTGACAGAATCGAAACATCCATACTCATTCATCTGCAGGCATTGAATCCAAAAATTGATCTTTTTCAACATAGCCTCAATTCTATCATGTACACTGAAAATGGTGACACCCTCGCCTTGTAAAGACATATTTAATTCATTCAGTTTACAAAAAAATGTCAGCTAAATACGCAAGCTTTTGCAGCCAAAGAACATCGGATATACAAGAAGATAAATGAAACGGATGATCAATAAAAAATGCTTGAACTTCAGACTTCAATTCAAACAAACGCGTCAAAACTTTACCACGGGAAAGCCATCTAACTTCTGTGTGAAGTAGTAAAGAAACGTGGAAACTTCCAAAATCCTCACAAAGCGTACGGAATAGACGGCAATTTGTAGCACGCGATTTTATAAAGTTCACAATTTTCACAGCATCACTTAAAGTAGTAGATAACTCTGCAGGAATACGCTTACATACTAAAGCTTGTCTATGAATACAACAATGAGTCCATTGAATTTTCTCGTTGATCTTCTTCACCCGTGCCACAAAACCAGAAAATTTTCCTGTCATTGATTTTGCACTATCTGTACACACACCCACACAATAAGACCAGCTTATTCCATTCTTTTCAAAATACCCATTGATCATATCGAAAATCGCTTCTCCAGTTGTGTAGGTTTTCAAAGGTTTTGCAAATAGTACATCTTCTTGAACAATATTCGTAAAAAGATATCTAACGTAGACAAGCAAGACTGCGGCATTTGTTACACCCGTCGATTTGTCAAGTTGAATTGCAAAATAATTCAATTTTATTCTTTTTAGAAGTTCGTTCTCCACATAATTAGCCAAGTCATAATTCTACGCGACACCGTGTTGTTTGATAAGGGAACTAGCTCAATTTTCTTTGCTGCCTTTTCCTCAGGCATACATTTGGCAATATCTTTCGCACATGGTCCAATTAAATTTTCTGCTATTGTATGCGCTTGTCCAGATCTTGCAGTTCTATAACTTACTCGAAATGGTGCTTCAAGGGCCATTTTACTATCTTCGTTTGAAGTCAAGAAAGAAGAAAGGCTACACTTTTTGATATCTGCTAATTTTCTTTTGAAATATTCAAGAGGTTTATCTTTGTGTGTCGGATGTTTTGTTTCAATATGTCTACGAAAAAGTGATGGTTTTAAACTGCTGTTGGCAAGAACTTCGTTACATATAACACAAAGCGGTATAGGTTCTGACTCATCCCCAGTAAAATGAAAACCCAATTGTAGATAGTCGCTGTCATATTTTCGCTTTTTCCCTTTTCTATCATCATTTCCTTTGTTTTTCGTCTGATGAAACGGTACCTCAGTACAGCTTTCAGTACTATCATCTCGATTATCATGTCTCGTTTCTAAACGACCCGTTTTTAACCATCGATCCATAATAAAAATAAGCTATAATAATAATTAAATTAATAATTATTAAATCATTTACACGAGAACTTGACAGTCACAGTATCACTATCACTCAAGCTTTACAAGTGCTAAGCCTATGTATGAACGTCGGTTAATACAACACTACTCTCCCAGTTTCCGGTTGTGAACAAGTATCTAATTCTAAAATCTGTAGTAAACTGCCTTAATTTGATATTTATTTCCAATTGTATTGTAAAAAAAATATTACATAGAAGGGAAAACTGCTGCAATGATTTTAAATATAAAGCAGAACATGATACTAATCACATTGATAAAATGTTCTAAATATAAATAAATGTTTGTAATAAAAAGAGAATAGTATTTGATTACTTGAATAAGAGGAATAAATTATAATGTATAAAATTGTTGATATAATTTGATATTGATAAAGTAATTTTGAAAAACAAATAAGGAAAAAAAAATGAAAACATGCAGCGAACAATCTGTTTTACAGTGAGTGTGTTCTTTAATTTTTGTGTTTTTGTTTTGTTTTGTTTTTGCTTTTGATTTTAATGGCGTTTTAAAAAATTTGTCATTACAATATTATTTTCGCGAACCCCCTCTGCAAACACTGCGAACCCCCAGAAATTCGCGCACCACCAGTTGGGAATCACTGGTCTACAGGATAGTTACCGAACTCGAATATGTTTCTAAGATGGTGTTTAAAATCAATGAAAATATCATCAGTATAAATTTCTAATATTAAAAAATCTGTATCTGTATACAAAAGTTTAACCCTATCTTTATAATAATTATTAAATACATTGTAATATATTTTATACATATGTAACTTACTCAACTCTAAAACACAAAAACCTATGTATAATGGTTTATTAAGCAATAAATTTGTTCTTTTTAATGTGAAAATTTTACACTCTACATTTATAATTTGAAAATTATTCGATGCAAAATCGTTCAAATATTTTTTGCATGGGCTTTATTCAATCCGAATTTTAAATTAATTTGTTTACAAACACTTTGCATACATTTTCATAAAAGCTATTGTTCATTAATTTAAAAAATTTATTGTCGAATTGGCTTTTGCTAAGTTTTCTTTTTTGTTATTAATAAAATATATGGTTTTCAATAAGGCACTTGTTTAAAAGAAAGGATTCTATTGATTTCTATTATAATTATACCCTCCTATAGATAATATTTCAAGTTTCTATAGTGTTTAATATAAAGAAATTTATCTGTAAAGTCAAAACTAATTTTTTGATATTATTGTTAAAATTTAGAATTAAAAAAGGTAAAAGTGATTTCTTATATTTAGATAAATTTTGGTATTCTATTTTTTTTGTGGTTTACTGCAAGGAGAAAGTCGTTATGTCGATGGTGAAGCGAAACCGGGTATTTTAAATCTACTTTGAGTATATATCCTATTTCAGATTCCAGGGGAACATTTTTAATATCGAATTCGTCAATGTCTGTTAGACATAACCAATGAAATTCTCATATGGGAAATATTAAACTATATACTTAATTCATATAAATTATTGCTATTAATTATTACTATATAACTACGAAGTTTCGAATTATCGTAAGTTCGAGATATGTAAAAACTATTAGCGCAACTATAATGCTTAGCTATGAGAGAAAGCCTACCTTTTACTACAGACTCGATAAATAGATATACATATCCAAATCGGTAAATAGCTCTAGTTCTATTTAAGCATTTTAAAATTAAGTTATACGCATTTTGTTTATTTCTTCGATTTTTGTATATAAAATGTAATAAAATTAAAAATTTATTAAATGTTATAGGAAATGCTGAACTATAAGTACAATTGTTTTACAGTAATATTGCATACAGATATAGTCAATTATTTTGTAAACATACTTATCATTTTGAATTTTATAAATTATTTAAATTCATGCATCGCTTCGCGCAAGAATCGATTAATTTTTGTCGCGCGTTATTTAAGATGGTGACAGAATTTGATGTAATTACTTCTTCGTTTCAGATGGTAATTACAGAGTTTCATTTTAATGTAATTTTAGACATTGTGTATGTTTATTATTATCAATAAGTCTATATAAGAATAATACATATTACTGAGTATTTAAAAACTGAAAAAGCTAAACAAACATATATTAAAAAAAATATATTTACATAATACTAAAAATGTTTCACATTTATAATACTTTTAAAATAAACCGTGCATTTCATCTCGGCCATTTATAAGCAAAATTTTATGATTTCAATTGTAAAATCTTATTTGTGGCAATGTAACAGCAGCATTTATAAAGCAAATTAATGCAATTTTTATAACAAAGTAATAAAACGATTAGCAGTTTGTTGTTTTTCACAGTGGATGTCTAGCAAGTCATTTATATCTGCTGGATAAAAAAGCAAGCTTTACTACTATGATGTTGTAAGATAATACCATTTCGTAAAATTTAACAAATCTGATGTTAATAAATTAAAGTTGATATTATTCGTAGTCAGTTGGTAATTTATCAGTTTAGTTTCAGCATTTTTATTGCACCAGCAAGTACCGTATTTTACAGACAATAAGACGCACCTTAATTTTGGAGGCAATTTTTCGAAAAAAAAAGTGCGTCTGATAGTCCGTAAAATACAGTATTTTATACTGTTAGATAGCAGAGAAAACGTAGAAATCGAAGATGTGAGTAATCGTAGTTAAGCACCACTACGATTACTTTCTCGATTTCTACGTTTTCTCTGCTATCTAACAGTATAAAATACTTGTTGGAGTAATAAAAAATAAAATTTTTACTTAAATTTTTCGTAATAATAATTTGTTTATTACTTTGTTTTTAAAAACTTCCCTCTCTGTCAGCTGAGGGTCAAATTGCTAAAAAATTGTGTTCTCTCTCTCAGGGAAATGTTGTAATGGTGTCATAAAACTTTATAAAGTAATTAAAAAATACCATTGTAAGAAATCAAATAATTTCCGGTCAAATTTACTTTGTTAGAAGTAATTCACTTTGAAATAACGTGACTATAAACAAAGAAGCACGTGCGCCGCCGCTGAGGCCATTTTAGTAACAATGATTGACAGGAAATTTGAAAATTGAAATCCAAGATCAACGCACCATAGCGCCGATTTAACATTAATAGTTAAATAAAAATAATGATATTTTTTAAGCAAAAAATGAATTATGCATCATAAAATTGACGAAAAATTGGGCATGTAATAATTTTTTCAGATTTTTCACACCATTAGAATTTTACCCAAACTAATTAAAAGTGGATTGGTGCTGAATCGACACCAGGCGCATTTCAACAGGTTAACTTTCAAATCATTTGACAAGCTACTTTCTTTTAATAAATCTTGAATATTATCTTGTAATCTTATTCCCTATTTTTGTAATCGATATTTAGGTACTAATTCGAAAGATAGTATTGTTATTCTTTGAGCCATTTTTATAAAATCCTAAAATTTATTTAGCTAATTATATTATTGGATTTAAAATGACATTTAGAAATATACCTAATTGGTTTACAAATTTTTTTCTTTTTGCTTGGAAACCTATTTTTTATTTGCAAGTCTTTTGTACATGCTTATACTTTAAGAGGTTAAACCCTTAACGCCCCATTGACGTGTATACACGTCAAATTTTCAAAAATCGTTTCTATTCTCCCTATGGACGAGATAAGTCAGGAAAGGCTTTTGATACATTTTATTGGATGTCGTTTATGACCTCAGCAAGTTTTGAAATTATACATCCAATAGAAGTTTATATTTTGGACCATTTTTTCGGTCCCCACCTATTGAAAGAGTATTCATGATCGAAAATTTCGTAATGTATTTGAGAGTTCACGGTAACTGATGCACATCTGGCTAAAAGCCAGTCTTCCCCTGAAAGTTACTCTGGGAATATCCCGCCAGCTTAGACAAACAGCTGTTTTCAAGGACATTAAGCATAGTACACCGAACTGCGGCGCGTGTCACGTGATCCGTCGCGATTTTTTGTTATGTGACAGATAATTCGTTTCTAAATAATACCTAACAAAAGAAATAAAGTTTTATGCTAAAATCTTTTAGAAATGTATTTCATAAATTAGTGTTTCATAAATGGTCATCCAGCTGTGTATCTGCCTGTGCTAGGTGTCTCCTTGCCAGTTTTGTGTTATATGAAAAATAATAAGTTTCTAAATAATAGATAATAAAATAAATAAAGTTTATACTAAAACTTTATAGGAATTCATTTTATAAAATGGCGTAATATAAATTATTCTGATTTTTCGTGGGTTTTTTGTAAAGCTTTTATGTCAGCATATAAAGCTAGAAACTAATAATTATAAAATAAGTATTATTGTGATATAAGAAATTGTTTGTACTGTACTTGTGTAAAAATTCTTTTTTGTACTAAACGAACTGCACCCTTGTATAGCCTTATGGTGTCAAATGTCATTGTTTACAATATACTATTTCTCTCTTCATGACAAAGTCCAGGGGGTAGTGTGGCTCAAGCAATGTAGGACAGATAAAAATCTTTCTCTGATAATAAGATAATGAAAAATATTCATATACAGAATTTTTATAAAAACTCTGCGTTCTTCTATCAAAAACACGATGTTTTGCAGGAAAAGCATGTTTACAGATGCAAGTGTCGTTTCAAATGTTGTATCTCGCTTCAAATTCGCGCTACATTCAGTCTGTTTTTTTCGTTTACTAGCAAAGTCATATTACAGTTTACCGTAGTTTTGTATTTTGTTATTCACGAATTTAAAATTATAATAAAATTTTAAATTTCCGAACTAAACAGAAAAACAATTTATTTATTTATAGAAATTCGCTAAAATATCGTAGCATTTATTAGTCACACATATCTTTCGTTTGAAAAGAAAACAAACACAGCTGCTAGCTACAGCAAGTGAGAAGTTATTGCCATTATTTCACACTACTTCTTCTAATTACTCTCCTAGGAGGGGAGTGGATGAGTCATCTGAGGATCGAAGTCAACACAAGTTTTCTTAGTGATAATGTATAAGAAACATTATTTTTATATTATTTCGGCAATTTTTACAATAATCGACTATACTACGCAATTTTGCATGCAATTGTTTACATATTTTCTCATATTATGTAACAGCGAGGGGAAATGTTCACTTTCACAAATAATTTATATCTTCACAGTTCTAAAATAATGTTTACTCACCTAAATACTCTCCAAGAACAATAAATTAGCTAATTAGAGCTAAAAAACGATAGAAACAAGCAATTTTATAACGATTGTTTACATATTTCAAAGACTATAACCTGTGTGATGTTTAGGGCGACAAGTACAAGGTCCAGCAAGCACGATAGTAGAAATAAATAACTATATTTTATTCACGTGACAAAGTAATTTATTTTCGCTCTAAACAGGTTCTTTGGATCCCAACAACTACAAGTAACTACTATACACACACACGTTACAATCTATACTAACGAACAAAAGATCAACGAGCGCGACAACTATACGCAGGGCCGAAACTTACAAACTAATACTTATGCTAATTATAACTAAGGAAAGAAGAGAAGATGGAAAATAGAAGAAAAAGAAAAAAGGTAGAAATACCCGGAACTTTCCTGTTTTTTTCAAAGACTTGGGTGGGATACTAGTTTGATGTTTTTCTTGAGGTGAATGTTGCTCCTCGTGTTATCTGTCGGCACTCTTTTCAATTTCTTCTCGCTAGCTTCCTTGGGGTGAACGTAGCCTTCAATCGTCTCAAATTCGATCGGGTGGCTACCCTAATTCCGCCCTTATTCTTCGGAATTCGAGTACAAGTTTCTTTATCGAAACCTAGTTGTCTCCGATTGTCGTGCTAGCTATCTCGTGCTTTCCTTCTCTCCGTCCGTCCTCGTTGAGAGTTCTGACCAAAAGTGTCTCTTCCCTTTGTTCGTCAGCCCCAGGGCCTTGCCTCACCCTTTGTTTACGTACACCTTTCTTGGAATTGGTAATCCCACCCAAGGGATAATGAACCAGAAAGACAAAGCAAGAAAGTTCTAGAAGATGAGACAAAGAATAGAAAAAGGAAAGATACTAAACTAAACTTAAATCTATATTTACAACAAAAATATATAGCGTACAGCTACACCTGAGAGGGATGGTACTTAGTGGAAATTTGAGCTCCACTGTTTTCACAGGTGGATGATTCGTTGATCTAATATCAACATAGACAGAAAGTAACCGACTACAGTGTAAAAGAAGTTGACTATCGATTTTATCAGCCAATAATCTGCCTCCTCACCCTCTAATTGCTTTACAATGGAAAGAAAACAGTATTTCGCGAAAATATTTATGGTTCAGAGGTGGTGTGACAAAACATTTATTGGTTGAGTCAGTCAAAAGACACATACAAACAAGCAAATCAAAAGCTCAGATCGCTACAGACTTGATTACAGTTTGTACAAATACTCCTCCTTCCCATGTTATATCTATAGAACAACCTTCTTTTGTTTATTGGATAAAACAAACTGTCTGGTCACATGCTTGTTAAGCTGTAATTGATAGATTATAGCTAATTGACTATCCTTCGACAAATAAGCTCTGATTCGGGTTTGTGAGGTGGGAATTTTCAAGCAAAAAGCCTGTGTTTTCTCCGGAGATATTTTGTCAGCTATAACCATATGCAAACAATAATAAATCATTACTCTCATTTATTTTTACCCGAGTTTATTAAATTGTATATGTATATTCATACTATTTTACGTTTATAAACGTTTTTTCAGAACATCCAGCCACAAGTCTTTCTAAAAAACAAAGTAATTCTGGTTATATTGTGGTACTTCCGTAATACATATAAAAGATAATGTATAGATTCGATACACTTGAGGTAAAAATTAAATTAATAAGATTATTATGTAAAGAATGATACAAACTGAGTTATAAAAATAAAAAGGATTACCTCTGAGTCAAATGTGATTATGTTATCTATATAAAAATTGTTCCTATATCATGGTCAAAAATTAATTCCCTCCTACCGTCACCATCATGAATAATCATCATTTCCACAATAAAGTTTAATTTGTTAGAAATTCCTACTTCACCCTGTCTGATAATGCATTCCTACTGACTTCAAGATAATTACAAAAATCTCTCCCCACGCATCTGTGAAGTAGGTTCTATTTATAAAAATTGTCTTATACCCTGATTTTGAAAATTCTTTCCCACAGCCCTAATGACCTTGGACGTTTTTGTGGTAGCCTCTGTTTTTTTTTTAAATGAGAGATTTATATTTACCCCGGCTTTAACATAATATAATAAAATTCTTTGCAATGTCCTTAGAGTAATTACAAATTACCTTTCTAACATCCTTGAAGTAGCCTCTCTACCTGAAGCGATTTCTTTACCAATGCGTTCATATGCCTTTGTTTTTTGTAAGAAGAACAGAAGTAAAATCCTGTGCTCTTTTTTTAAGACGTAAGATTTTACTAATGATGATGGAAATATCAGAATATATTTCTAGATAATACAATTGACTCTTTTTAAGATTTAATAATTTTTATTTTTAAAAAATCTAATATAATATTACAGATTTTTAATTTTCTTCTTCTTCGTCGAATTTATTTAACCGATCCATTGTGTCATCAATGATGTTGCTAATATCTTGAAGTATATAGACTAACAAACTATGAGAATTTTCGGCAATATATTTATGATCTAGTATCCGATTATTTTATAATGTAACACCAAAAAGATGATATTTAAAATCGTGAATGAAATTCTCATTCAGTATTTGATAGCAAGAAACTAAATCCCAGTAGAGATAATCTTTTAATTCCTTCAGTGTATCTGTTTTTAATCGTTGATATTTTAAAACTATTCTCATATTTAATTTATCAATATATTTCTTAACAAAATTATCAGAGAGAAGCTGAAATTTTGCTATTTTATCCCAATTAAGATATTTTGAAAAATTATCCATGAATTCTTCATCTAATACTTGATGTTCAGAAATTAAATTCCAGTTTGCATGTTTAATATGTTTTTTGATGAATGTAGTAGTGAATATATAATTTTTCCATATTAATTCCCAGTTTAAACTATCTGCAAATTCAGAAATGAAGTCTCGACTTAAATCAGTTTTTTGGCTTATAATTTCCCAGTTAACAAAGTTTTTAAAACGTCTGATGTTATTTTCGTCCATGGGTAAACTCGAGAATTTTTTCCATTCCAGTGAAGTAATGTATGTGTAGTCTATAAAAAAAACTCGATATTAGGATAAAGTTTTTATTTTTTTTTTACATAAACATATTATTGGTTACAACATTTTTAAAAAAGTACAGTAATGATTATTACAGTTGATTACTACAATTAACACAACCACATTTTATAAAATTCTTATTACATAACAGTATTGTTATCTGGTTAGTTAGTATAAAAAATTTACAATAGTATTTCTTATTCTCCGGTAATTTAAATAATCCGGCCTTATTCACAGCTTGTTTTAAACAAAGATATGTTTTACTCGAAACACCATGTATTAAACAAGTTTTTGAATTTCGTTTCCTCTTGTATAATAATATATAACCGTATTGAGGGTATGATGATATCAGAAAATCTGGAAGAATTTAAATATAAAAATTATAATGCCCAAACGATGTCACATCTATACCGTTATCAGAAATAAATTTTTTATCATAAAATGGTAAGAGTGATATTTTATTCTGAAGATATGTTGTCACAACATGATTTTTACTTTTAATTCCAAACTGCTGATTTCTCAATAGTTGACTATTAAATAAAACTTCTTTATATTTTTCATGGTTAAAGGTTTTAACAACAGATTTTTTAATTCGTTTAGCTGTTTTTTTATTTTGATTATCAAAAATATATGAATACATTTTTGGTTTTAATGAACAAAATTCTATTATAGGTTTAGATGATGTCTCATCTTTAAAATATCCTAGTTTATTTTTCTTCCTTACATTAAATAGTTTGTATGTAGTTGGATAGTTGCTAAAATCGAAAATATCCGGAAATAATTTAAAGTCCCCATATATGTTATCTGTATAGATTTGAAGTGTTAGCGAATCGGTATCAGTATATAATAAATTCACATTTTCACCATATTTATTTTTAAATATTTTATAAAATGTTTGATACATATGCAATTTACTCAATTCTAATACACAAAACCCTATATAAATTGGTTTATCCAAACATAAGTTAATTTTTTATATCTTAAAAATTGTGAGATTATCATTAATAATTTTGAAATTTTCGAGAGATATCTGGAATAAATATTTCCGACATTGATTTTCAGTCGTAGCTGTTTTTAAATTTAAGCGTTTCCTCACATTTTGACAGGTCTTCCCAAAAAACCTGTTATTCATTAATTTAAAAAAAGATTTATCGAAATCATTTGTCGATTCCTGACGTTTTTGTTATTAAAAAGTACATATTTTTTAAGCCATAGCTCTTGGTTAAATCCGAGCACTCGATGAATTTTAGTTAATATTAACCCCTCTTCTAAATAAAATTTTAAATTTCTATAATGAATTACATAATTTTGTTTATAAAAAGAGTCAAAATTAATTTCTTATTATTATTATGATATTTTAAATTTAATTTAGTTAATATTGATTTTTGATAATTTGATAATAAATCATAAGGAATAATGAGGTGTTCTGGAGCTAGCGGTAAGTCATTATGACACTGGTGAATATTTGGGAGATATTTTAAATCAACTTCTAAAATATTGTTTACATCATTTATATCAGGGATATTACGAACGTCTAAAGCATTTATCTCATCCTCAGATAACTATCTGAAATTATTTACAGGTAAATAAGAACTCATTACAAATCCATAGAGATTATTAGCATCTATCGAAATGATATAGTTATGTGGTTGATTTTTATCATAGGTTTTTGGAATTAGAGGGTTATTAGCTTTAGCAAATCGTTTTCCGCAGAGACATAGCCCCCCTCTCATCCCCCCCTCAATAAAAAGATACATATTAATATCTCGAAATAATTCTAGCTCGATTTTTGTCATTTTTAACCCGCAATTCCAAGTTAGGTCTGGAGCTGTTATGAAATATACTGGATCTAAATTATAATACTTTAAACTTAATTTTCTAAAATTTTGGAATATATCAGCTAATAATAAAGTATCAACATATTGATATAATTTTAAATAATCCTTAAAATTTTTACAATGAAATTTTTCCCAAACTAATTTTGCATGCTGGTAATCATCATCACTAATATTTTCTCCAGATAATTCATTATAAAAATATTTTTTTGGGGGTAAACATCTCTCGTATAAAATATCCTCGTTTTTAAAATAAGAATAGGGAAAAATTCCTTTTCTTTTTAACAAATTTTTATTTTTGTTGTTATAGAAAAATTGATTAAAAATAGGAAAATTATAATTTGCATTTTTTAAATTTTCTGTTAATCTATCTAGCGAGGAATTTAAAAATTGATAACTATCAATGAATTTAAAATGATCTAGAGTAAACGTCGTGAATTTTTCTGAATTTACAGGAATAATCTGAATTTTCGAAAATAGTTTTGGGGGGATATTTTTGAAAATCAGATGAGAGTCATAACCTGTAAAATTATGTAGTATAATGGGAAATAAATTTTTTGAATCTATAATTCAAATTGCAGTGATTATGGGACATTCCCCGAAATTTCCCTGTCAGGTGATCGTGGTCTCTTACTCTGATATCATCATTATTAAACCCCTCCTCACATATATGACACCGATGTTCATAATTATCGGGAATAGTATCTATATTCATTTCTACATAAGTATTTATTTTATCTAATAAAATATTTAATTGATTCTGAATATCAAATAAAAAATGCTTAATAGGATCTTTACCACAATAAAAATTACAATATAATAAAGTATCATCATTTTCAATAATAACAATAGAATAACATATAGGTTTATGAATCTGAATAGTTTTAGTAAAACTAGAATTTAGATTTACAGCATCTACGTGAACTTCCTCTAGAATTGATTCAAAATCTGCAAAAATCACTACAGGATGATATAATTGCTTTTCATAATTACTAAATTTAGCAATCGCCTTTTCTCCAGTCGGAGTAGAAACTTTTTGATATTTATAATTAGAGCATAATTTTATGTGCTCGTTTAAGGTATGGCTTCTCTGGAAGCCTATTAGACAGCGGGGACAGAATTTTCTAATCCCTGATTTTTCAGACAATAGTCTGTTAAAGTTTCTAATTAGAAAATAATGGGATTTATATAATAACAAATTAATTTCTTTTTCAAATTGATATTTACTTATATAAATAGGGTAAATTATTTCTTTTTCGTATCCAAATACTTGAATTTTCAAACAATTATTTTTTTCGAATGAAGGGATATTTTTAATATTTACTGGAAATTTTAGAGTATTTGTATTTAAATATTTCAAAAATTTCCTATACGAATAAATTGAATTTTTGTTATTAGTATTTGGATACAAACTAGCAATTATACAGTATAAAAAACAGTAATTATCACTACATTTAATATTCAACAAACAATGCTTATTTGATAGACGTTTGGGTAGGATGACCCCTGCACACCCCCCATTCTCAGCCTTATAAATTCCTAAATGAATATCCACAAATATAATTTCTTTAATAATCCACCCAGACCCATTTTTAATAAACTGATCAATGAAGTTTAAAATTGTGTCGAAAGCATTTGTTAACCTTTCATTGATCATATATTGAGATAAAATATGTTCTACCCGACTGGAGAAAAATATGTCTTGAGTAATAATCTCATCCTCCAAATATTTTATAAATCTTATCTTTAAATTTAATAAAAATTTCATTCTCGAAATTAAATCATTATTAGTTAAAATACTATAAATAGTACCTCTAATATTTTCAAGTAAAATACTCGGATCGCTATAATTAGAGATAAATGCTCTATAACTTCTCACATAACCTTTGAACGCTGTTTTTCTTAATGCAAATGTGAAAGCCATATTACCATAGAATAAATTTTATACACTTAAAATATAATATTATATACTTAGTATTAATTGAACACTGTTGTTCTTAATAAATTTTATATACTAAAAACCGTTATACACTTAAAACATAGTATTAAAACTAGAACTTTAAATTTTACTGTACTCATCCAAATGTTCTTGTATGGCGTTAAATGCTTGTTTATACTTCTTGAAGTCAGTCACCTTGATATTATATTTGTTGGGAGGGTATGACCCTCTGGATTTGCTTAGACACACATAAAAATTTGCCTTAAACTCCTGTATCTCAATTCTCTCCGAATCGCTAATTTTAACTTTAAAGTCAGGAATTTTTGGTTGCTTACTTTTCTCCTCAGTTAAATCCAAATCAAATCTCTGTTTTTTTTCGGTAGTCTCCCCAGTTTTTGTTTTTGAAGTTCTCTTCTTACTTGTCTTCTTTTCGAAATCAAAGTCAAATTCTAGAATTAGTTTATAAAAATATATAATTTAAATTAAGATGAGTGATATTATTACTAAAATAGAATTACGTACCTCCGTCCGACGACATTTTTTCTTTAGCACTAGAAGAAATAACGAGTAGAAGAATCACTAGGTGAAGAATCGATGAGTGAAGTTTTTAGGAAAAATTGCTCCCTTTTTATCCCCTGTTAGTGGCCTACACTCGTGTTTGAGGTGACGCATGCAAGTAAATTAGGGCACATCCGTCTTTGAAGGTAACGGTTGAAACTAAATTAGGACATATCTGTCTTCGAAGGTAACGCTTCTTAATAGCTATGAGGAAGTGTCATCGACCCTAGGTCATTGGGAGTGTTTGTGTGTTTTCCTGGTTAGGTTATTAACCTTCAAGAGTTGCAGTCATCAAGCTTAAAACAAACTATCTATCCTAAATTTACGAACTTTTTTAATAATCCCCCTATTGTTATACTAACTGCTAACATGATGAAAACAAAAACCTTCTGAAGAGTATAATATAATATTTTTAAATATAGCATGGAAAATAACGAGGAAAGTTGTGTCGAGGTGAGTGAGGAGAGTGCAGCTGCGGCATATAGAGCCATGATTAGAGGAGTGAAGAATTATGATAAGAATAAAAGCACCACTCTAATCATGGCTGTGATGCCGCAGGGTGCTTACATCCCATACAGGGTCCACGATAGATATTTAGCCCAGCAGAGGTGGGTGGCTCTAACGGGTAGGAGTGAAAGAGGGATAATTAGAGCCATCGCACCTCAGCTGGAAGAGGTGGACTCTGTATCTTTATATAATATCGGGGAGGGCCCACACTCTCCTCTAGAATCACCACCATCGACATCCTCGTCATCATCATCCTCGTCGTCATCATCATCATCATCGGACAATGAGGGGTCTAGTTCTTCTGAGGATGAAGCTCCTTCTACAAAAAGACAGAGGAACTAGAACCCCCTCATAAAAAACACATCAAGGAATTAAATCATTTCAGCATAGTATCTTCATGAGAACAAAAGTGTCAATGGCATCATTCATCATCTCATTTAAACTCTATTATTTAATGTAGCTTTGCTTAGTGATACCAGTATTCATTTTACTTACCGAGTGTAGTCTAACAATCTATTCGCGTGTTTTAGTTTTATGTTTATTACACATGATTTTACAAATTATTTTTTAATGGTATGAATTGTAACTCGTGGTATTCTATATTTAAATTACCACTTTTAAAAAAGATGTAATCACATGGTGTAATACGATACTGCTTAATCAGAATTTTACTCGGCACAGACAGATACTTTATTTTTAAATACATTTTAGAATTTTTATTTAATTTGATTTTAGTAGTAATTTTATAACTGGTGATTAGATCTGTTTTAATGCATTTTATACCTGGTAATGTGGAGTACAATATTTTATATTTAGAAAAATGTGTCATGTTTTGTAATAATTCATCCTGTAATTGTTATATTCTAATTGGAGTCTATAGTATTTAAAGACAGCACAAAATTTAAAGTGTGTCAAACATTTTCATTAATTTTTATTTTCACATTTTAACATGATCTTTACATACAAAAACTTTTTTGTAATTTGTATTCATTAAAAATTGAATGTAGAATTTTTCTGTTAAATAAACTGTGTTCTCAATCAAAAATTTATTTTAAA
Source organism: Centruroides vittatus (assembly GCF_030686945.1). Lineage (NCBI taxonomy): Eukaryota > Metazoa > Arthropoda > Arachnida > Scorpiones > Buthidae > Centruroides > Centruroides vittatus. Next base: position 7,180 of record NW_027122297.1, on the reverse strand, counting down.
ATTTTTATTACACTCTCCTGTGGAATCATCATAAAAAATATTAATGGAGGAATTATATAACATCATAGCTGAGTTAATCAACTTCCTATCATATGCTTTAAAGTTGTTTCGGATAAAAACCATATTTTGTATGAGTCAGTTTGGTAGATGTCTATATTAAAATTTAAGAATTCAATTTTTGTATTGATGATGTCATATAAACTAAAGCTAAAATCATAAATCACCAGTATATTAAGCTGGATGAGAAAATCCTCTAGCTATTCTCACAGGTCAACCTGAATGCGGAAGTTTTTATCAGGGTTGTCAAGTTGATGGGTGAGGGAGAAATCCCCTACCCCTGGGTAAGAAACACGGAAGTAATCTTTTTTCTATAAATACTCGACAGACATTCACTAGCTTTTAGAGAAAAATCACGGTAGCAACCACTGGAGAAACATGAGTATCAATGAGTGGACTCAAGCAAAAATGGATAGTAAGTTTTTTTTTTAAAAAAATATGTTTAGTAGTAGTCCTAGCTATAATAATCTATATATAAAATTAATTTTACTATTTTAGATAAGCCCGGGGTTATACTAGATTGCCAGGGATTCAGATTTAAAAATGAAGCATGTTTACACCCATACAACGGATATTTAATACGACAGATGGGGTATACAGGTTTTAATTCGGAGGATTTTGGAGTTATTAATTTTTTCCACCCTGAAATACGGTGGGATAAATTAACTTTATCCGATAAAAAAACTGTTAGATTCTGTAATAGATTACATAAATTATATTTATCGTATAAGCCTGAAAATGATGAATGGATTCATCATGATGATATTGTTTTTACTTTTAAAAATTTATTTCAAAAATATGGATTTATTTTTTTTAAAGGGGGGGAAATAGAAAAACTTTTAATTCGTAGAGCAAATGATATCTGTAATACCGCCATTAAATCGCTAGATGTGGAAAAATTCGGAGTTCCAAAATCTTCCGAAATTAAAATACTGTGTCCCTATCATTGGGATTTCCAACACCATTGCGGCTTGTGTAATGTCTTTTCATATAAGCATTATATGAAAACAGGTAAAAATATATTATTTTGTTTTAAATATTACCTCATTTTGAAAATATTAAATATATTTTTACTTTTACATAGAATTATCGGATGTATTCTGAAAACCCTTCCTGCATTGAAGAAAAACATGAATGTAAATTTTGTAAATAAAAACACAATTTTATATTTTAAATAGATTTTTTTATTGAATTACAACATTGATTATTAGTTGTTACAATCGGTTTTGACAAATGAAAATTATTTTTAACAAACTTTTTAACAAATTCATCGTTATAAAATTTATCCGTTACATGTAATTCTGATAAACATAGATTTCTATTAATTTTATATAAAAAATATAAGCAAAAATAACCGCAGTTTAAGGAAAACAAACTTTGGTGAATAATATTATTCCAACAATATTTTTTTGAATTTCGTTTTATAAATCTGATGATATTTGCTTTCCTCGGTTTTAATCCATAACTGTCGTAATAAATGCAAGAATTTTTATCTTTCGTAAAAAATACTGATACCCAATGGCTTCCTCGCTTATTTCTTTCATCTAAATTAATTATAAATGATTGCTTATTACCAACTCGAAACGGGAGATCGTCTGATGCAAACACTCCCCCAAAATTTCTTTTTATTTTCGGATCGCTCGCTGCTAATCTCCATAAAGTAACGGTATTCATTAATAATCGGTGAATACAGTTCGTGAATGATCAATTTCTAAAGTATTATTATATTCCAACAAACAAATAACATTTACCGTTTCTTGTATCGCCTTTGAGAACTTTAGTTCAATAGCAATGTTTCCCAGCTGGTTCACGCTTATATGACCCTCAGATCCTGATTTATCAGGGGTGAGGTCAAAACAATATAGAGCATAGCCATCTTTATATTCATCATAAGATATATTTGTAGATCTGTGATGGTGAATACATCCAGTATCTTCAAATAAGGAGATAAAATTTCTTGCATAAATTTTATTGCTATAGTCCGGACAGTATGGTTTAGCGGGAACCATCTGATTGTCTTTTGATAAACATATATAATTTAAATTATAATTTTTAAAATTAAAAGGATTACGCTTTACATTTCCGTTAAATGCTGAGTTGGAAACTAATCCCAGAGTTATTCTGTAGGGTAGCTGACCTATAACTACATTCGAAATACTTGTAGACTGAATTCCACTCGTTAAAGTAAAAACTTTAACATCAGTTCTACGAAATGGCATTTTTATTATACCGGTTTGTAAGGCTTTTTCTATCCCAATTTGAACTGATGAACTGACATCTACTTTATTAATTTTCAACGATGCATTTTTAATAATGATTTTATACTCATCGTTATTTGCCATTAGTGCAAAATTTTCTTTAGATCTCTCCAATTTCACCCTCAGGTCCACATTGTTTATTAAAAGCTTTGGCTGATTTGCTAAATCGATATGAAGCCGCCCCATTAAATCTATTATTCTACTTTCTTTGCTAATGTTAAATCTTTTAACTAATCCATGGTTAGTGTTATTTTCATCTAAGGGATTTATCGAATCCATTTGTCCTGCAGTATCTTTAAAAAATAATGCGGTTGTTAAAAAAGTTTCTTGCATTTCTTTCGAATTAAATAGTAAGGCCTCTAATATACTTTTATATGGGTAATTAACATGAGCGCTAATCTGTTTATCATTTAAAAACATCGTACACTGTGAAAACATACTATTTAAAAAATAATTAACAGGTGTGACTTTGTCTTCAGAACTTAGATTCGATCCATCCTTCTTTAGAATTTTTGCTTGAATGCATAAATAAATTGAATGTAGATCCATATAATGCTCACCCGATCCTGATATCAGAAACTCAATAGGTGCTCTGCTATCCGATATGGTGGCTACTGGATGAGCAATAACTTCGTAAGTATTCTCAATTGCTAGTTGAGTCGAAACAGTATTAAATAGGTCCAATTCTGATTTGAGACAACCACACGAATGAGGATCCATTTCTAATCAGCAAAAATATCGTTAAGTTTTCGCTTCTTCTTCTTCTTTTGTGACTGAATTAATCTTTTTCCTCGTTTTCTTTTTATACCTGATCCTGTCTGGACTTTTTTAAGTATATCTTGCTTAATTTCAGATCCCACATCTTTAAAACGAGACTTTGTAGATTCTTTAAACGACTTCCCTCCAATTACATCCGATCCTACATTTGATGCAAATTTTAAAGCCTTGCTACCCAGATACTTCCCCACTTTAGAAATTAGGGGAATAGATTTTCGAAACAGATTCGTGAAAAATCCATATCCCCTCTGTATTTGCGGTCCAGCGAAATAATTCCCTCTTCCAAATTGTTGTGTAAAAGGAAAATCGTGTTTCCATATCGTTCCTCCTGCCTGATTGCAGTAATAATTTATACAATCCTTAGGATCGAGCTTCATTTTCTACTTCTCAAAGACGAACTAACGTTAATAAATAAAATATAACGATATTTATATCTGTTTAAAAGATAAAACTAATAATGTTTTTCCCCCAAAAAAGATGATTTCTTTCCCGTTAGCAGTTCGCAGCTCAATTTCAATTGTATCAATATAATTACGGGTTAATGGAAAGTATAGAGGGGACTGGTAAACTCTAACTATTTGATCGGTCTTCTCCCCCATCACAGGTATAACCCTTAAAAGAGGAGCAGATATATCTCCAACACGATGAGAAGCAACAATATTTGAATAAATAAAAATTTCTGAAATTCCTGCAGACAATTCGATTGGATAGTCGCTCACATATTCACCCTCAGAAAATTTGTGTGTTTTAAACCCTAACAAATCTTTTAATTCGTTTCCAAATTCAATCGTTATATTTTTAGGAACTTTTAAAATGATTTTGTTATTAGGTAGTAATGCTAATTTAGTATATTTAAAAATCCCTAAAAATTTTTCTGCAGATGAATAAAGTCCAATAGGAATAAAAATTTTTTCCTCTACATCAATTTCCTCGACAACTTTTTTATTTCTTTCTATTAAAAGTATAAATTGATCTTTATAAAATTTAGAATTTGATATATATTCCCCTGACTCCGCTCGCAATATTAAATTTGAAGTGCCTTGTTTAAATATAATTTCTTTCAGCGGAAAATTTAATAAATAAAGTAATTTGTGAGCATTTTTTTTCGTAATATGCAGCTCAAATCCTTCTTTCAAATTTATTTTTATGTCTTTATAATTCTTGTCTAAAACGAATTCTGCCGTGTTAGACCCTGTTAATGAAACTATATTCTTGTTTATCCAATCGAAAAGAGTCTCTCCTTCATTTTCTTTAGCTGTAGTTAATGGAATCACATATGTTTTATCTTCTATTTTTTCTCTCCTAATCTTATGTCTAGTAATAGTATAATCATTATTATGATTAGATATATTAAACCAATTTCTAGGAATAATAACTTCTGTCAAACCAACCACCCATTTTCCATGTAAATCAATAGGCGGACTCATTTTCACGGTGAAATGAGATTGGTTATTTTCAGGGAATAACTTCATGCTGGCATTGCTTGTCAGAGTCACAAAAAAGTCTGATTGCATCATTTTGTTACCTTCTGTAATTCTTCTGTATAAAATCGTCCTTCCAAAATCTCGTTATTTAAATCCTTTAATATATATGTTGGAGGATGAGATGGAAAACGATCATGAATAATAAATATTTCCTTAGTCCAACCGGGTAGGTATCCTCGACTAAATGTTTTACGTATTTTCGAAATTCGAACAAACTCACCAATATTAAATTTAAACGTATTTCCTCCTTTTATACCATACAACTTTTCGAAAATCATGCTATGATGTAGGGGGGTAACTTCCGATGGAGACATGCCAATACTTCTATGAAAACTATTATTATAACTTTTCACAATATCTGATAATTTATCGATATATTTATAAGAATTACGATAAGTAAATAATCTATATATTTTATTCCGCAAAGTTTTATTTAATCTTTCCACAACTGCTGCTTTTGTATCTGAATGAGTTGAATAATGATTAATTTTAAATTTTTTAAAAAGATTTTTTACTAATCTATTATAAAATTCTTTTCCTTTATCAGTTTGTAAATTTTTCGGAACGTTTCTTTTTTTAAAAATGGTTTGAAAAGCATTAAAAACTGACTGAGGTTTTTTATCTTTTATAGCTACGACATAGCAATACTTAGTAAATACATCGATTACAGTTAGTAAATATTTTATTCCATTATTAAATCTAGAAAATTGTTTTAATACAATTAAATCAGCTTGCCATAAGTCGTTAGGATAAAAACTTTTAGTTTTTCTTCGCGAATATTTAATTCGTACAGGTTTATGAAGTGTATAAGTTAATTGAGAAGACAACCATTTTTTAACATCAGATCGCGGTAAATTCGATTCTTTAACTAATTTACTCACACCACCAAAAGATGCTGGAGATTTCGGATTATAGTATATCGATTTCAAAAGTTTTTCCATTCAAAATTTTTCTTCCTCTTCCTCTTAGATTTTTTCGGTTGATGAAATAGCGATGGAGAGAAAATTTCTTCTGGAGTTTCCAGTGATTTCGGTTGATATTGTATTTTTTCAGGTAATGTTGTCAAACCTTTGTTTCCAATCCACTCTTGTGGAAGGTTTATTTTCTTTAAAATAGTCCAAAATTCGTTAAAACCAACAGGAGGTGATACCGTTTTCCTATTTCGCATAACATACGAAACGAGGTCTACCATATGACTTCCGATAATGGGTTTCCCTTCAATTGTTAATTCACCTTTAGAATTCCATCCATAATGATTTCGATCAAGCTTAGCAATTAAATGTGGTATATATTTTTGATATAATTGAGGTACTGATAAAGTTATTTGTTTAATAAATCCATCGTCGTGATCAGCTTTTTCTTTTAGTCGAGATTCTGTTTCTTCTGTTTGGTTAGACACAACAGATACTCTAACAGGTTCTTTAGGAGTGTGAACGGTTTTCTGATATCTCGAAATCAATTGACTTAATAGCTTGACTTTACTGTCATCAGGTAAATTTGTACTCTCAAGTAATTCCTCGATATTAGAACCAATTCTTATTTCAGGCTTTTGATAACTCATCAGTAATTCGGGAGGAACTAGGGCCATCTGCTTCGCCATTAAATTCTTTTTCCTATTACTTTACCAATTAATCCTCCTGCCATAGACAATAATGGAGCCAGTAGAAGAGGAAGGAATCCACCGGATTGATTAACCAAAATTTTTTTCTTGGTATTTAAAGGAATGTGTTTTTCACTTAATTTCCTGATAATTTTTTTATATTTTCCTAATTTACGAACATCAGCAGGTATATTTCCTCTCCGCAAATTATCACATATTTCGCACAAAACTTTAATCTGATTTGGAGTAGCTTCTTTCAATATTGCTTTTCGTTGAGAAGGAGTAGTCTTCGCTAAAAAAGCCAGCATATGATAATTTTTCTTTACGTTCTTCATTTTATAGGCAAGTATATCCAGAAAATACCTTGTTTGTCAGGAAAACAGGAATCTCTCACAGAAAATTTCTTATCCGTTGTAGGATGAAAATCCAATAACAAATAACCAAATTCCTTTTCTGTTGCTTTTTTATATGCATCCATGAAAAAATTAAATTTTCCTGCAAAAGCCTGACGACCCAAGCAATTCACCTGACTTTCATCACGATTATTTTTAAATAAAATCAAGTAATGAGTATTTAAACTTATATCTCTCATAATCTTATTTTTCGGAAACAAATTTTGCATTATTAAAATCACACTTACATTACAATGATGAGATTCTGTTGTAAACAAAAATGCTGTTTTTGGAGACAACTCATGCATCAAATCATCGATTATTATCAAATCCCATCCTTCAACAGATTCTGGTAACCCATACATAAATGTGATATCGCTTTCTTCTTGAAAAAACGGTAGATATACAGAGTAACACCACAAAATCTTCTTCAGAGAATTTTCATAAATTTTGTTGTGAATAATTTTTCTTACTAATGTGGTTTTTCCCGATTGGGAAGGACCCACAATTACACAAGTACTAGGATGTTTGAAATACATATTAATCAACCTTGTCAACCTTGGGGAATTTAGAAAATTTATAATATTTCATTCCTGGACTTATCTCTTTAAA
>NW_027122296.1:0-18225 GCF_030686945.1 Centruroides vittatus | reverse complement strand
TCTTTTTTCACAATATTTGTCATTTTAATGGTTTTTAAATAAAGCGTGTAAAATATTTTTTCGTAAAGCATGTCGTATTTCCATACTACTTGCATTGCAAATGCGAAGTGTCTTCGGTATTCGATAGAAAGGCTACCGCTTGTAATATAATTCACAGGTACGTAGCATTAAACGTACCGAAACCCATTCTGGTCTACGTGTTGTTTTACTGTAATCGTAATAAATATACCGTCAAATTTCATTTAATTATACAATTGAATATTCATTTTTTCTTTTAAATTTACTGATTTATTACGTAATTAATAATTATTATACTACATAATTCATAATCAAAATTCACTAACAAAGCACAACGTATTTGAAGTGTACAAAATTAATTTCTGTACAAACGAATACACAATAACAACAATTTCTGAAAAATTATTCATTAAAGCGTTCAAACTCGATTCATTTGAATTGACAGACATTGTCAATTGTAAACATTGTAATAAATCACTTTTTCTTCCTTAGGCTCTGCAACTTTCTCGACATTTCTTTTTTTACGACAATAAACAAAGGCGAATACAGTGATTAAACCTAACAAGATTAGTGAAGCGAGACAAGCAACTGCGATTTTTTATTCGAAAACAGAATTCATTGCGTCAGAACAATTTACTGACATCGAATTATCTTCAGAAAATTGTGTGCATCGATCACCAGAAACAATTTCACTCAAGGACGGAGAAGATGAATTTTTCGCGCATAAAACATCGGGGAAATCTGCAATCTTCCTTTTGTTTCTCAGCAACCAGTCTTTAGTAAATTGCGAATGGCAATCACAAGTCCAATTGTTTCTTGATAAGTACGCCGTAAATTCAGCAGAAACGTCGATCAGATTAATTAATCCGGAAGGCAATTCGGTTAAACGATTTCCGTCCAACCAAAGAAATTCGATGTTCGGCAAAAAAACATAATCCGGAAAATTGAACAGAGAATTGTTGCTCAGGTGCAGACGAGTGACTTTGCTCCACGTTCGATAATCCACAGTCGAGAATTTATTTATGTAATTATTACTCAAATCGACGACTGTCGCATTTTTCGATCAGAAATTCGGGTAATTTTTTTATTCCCTTTCTATTACAATCGACTTTGAGGTGTTCGTTTTCCATAAAGCATTCGCAGTTCAATGGACAATGGCTTCTAATAGCGTAGAATTGCGCATAATCCACCAATTTTCTGTTTTCTCTTTCACATTTCATGTGTTTTAAATGCAGAAATATTTGTAATGAAATTTGTAAATTCGATTGAATAGTGCTGATGAAATGCAGAATTTCTCCATCACACGTTATTGGGTTAAAACGTAATTCATAACTGGGTTTGTTGAACCCGTATTTCCATTCATCGATATAAATGGTTTTTATGCGACAGAAATCCAAATCGATTGTCATGCGGTTCGGAGTGTAAATCGGCAATTTGACGGTTTCGAAATGGTTAAATGGAAAATAAACATAAGTCAAATTGTATTTTGTCCAATTTAAATTCGGCCATTCCGTCAAACCCGCTTTATCCAAATAGAGTTGTTCGAGATTGTTGTTGAAGTCAAAAGAAATTTTACTGAAGTTGTTTCCAGAAAGACGGAGAATTCGTAAATTATTTGTTGGGTAAAAGATGTTTTTAGGTAAAAATGTCAGGCGATTATATGATAAACTTAGTTCTTTTAGAGTCGACAAACGTTGAAAAAAATCTTCTGGAATATTTTCTAGATCATTTCCGTGTAATTCGATTTCTTTGAGATTAGAAGGACCTTCGAAAATTCCATTCGGTAGTGTTAATAATTTATTCAACTTACATTGAAACACTTCCAGATTTTACTTATTTTTAAGAAGATTTGATGGAAGATGTAGGACATCGTTGTGATCGAAAGCAACTTTTCGTAAGTTAATGGAATGGGAAAAGAAATCTTCTTCGATTCGAAGTAATGGAAAATAAGACGCGCGAAATTCTGTCAGATTGTCGAGTTCTTTCAAAAATACAGAGCGCAATTCTGAGAATTTTCCAGAAATAGCAAGTATCGTTAAATTCCAAAGACCTTTCAACAAGTCTTCTGCTAAACTTGTTATTGGGTTTTCTTCCAAATTCAACTGTTCCAATAAACTGAGATGTCGAAAGGCTAATAGGTGAACAAATTCTATCAAGTTCACTCTTAAATCGAGGGTTTTTAGATTATAAAGACCATAAAACAGTTCTTCTGGCAAAGCCTTTAATGTACCAAAGTTCACTCGTAATTCAAAAAGATTTTTCAATTGTTCGAATGGTCTGTGCTGAAACAACGTAAAATTATAATTCCTGATTTTCAAAGAAATCAGAGAAAAATCGCCGTGGAAACTCAAGTTGAATATTTCGAAAGTTCTGACATTTTTAATTTCTAAATATTTCAGAGACGACATATTAACAAATGATGCACTTTCGAAATTAAACGTCTTTTTATCGTTATAAAACCTTCGAGTGTCCGAATTTAAGCTTAAGTCATCGTGTTCGAATTTCAACGTGTATTTTATGACGATTTTCTCGATGGCGTAATCCGAAGCGAATCTTTTGACGATAAATTTTGACAAGTCACAAACGATAAATTGTAAATTTTTTACGTATTTATCATTTATACAATTCATCAAACGTAGATCTATGGTTTCTTCGTCACTGCAGCTAAGAGATAACGAATTATTGAAGATTTCCACAAACGAGTGCTTATTGGATATATGACACCTATCTGCTGTCGATATACAAGTATTAATTTTCGTTCCTACATTAAAATTATATATTGTTTTTGTTCCATTTACAAGGAAACTCTCACTTATTCTACGACATGTGTATATCGGCGATTTACACGAGAAGTTTCCCCACTCATTCCAGAAATTTTGGCAGCAATTTACTAGCGAAAATAGGAATGGAAAAAGGATTACCAACCTCATCTTTTCTGCTCAGAGTCTTGTCGTCTCTTCTATTTTAAGTGAGACGCGAGTCTGAATCCAATACACCAGCACTTGTTGTGTCCGTTGTCGACGGACAGCTAAAGAAAATTAATTACGCGGATAATGAGAATGATTCATTATTTCTCGTTCTTATCGAAGACGACGATGACATAATTTTTCATCAATTTCCTCGTCATTTGTCTCGCTCATATAGAAACAAACGATTCGCATTATTTTTATTATTACGTAAGTATTCTGAAATATTTATAAGTGTGATCCATTTTTATTTTAGAGACTTATTACAAACACATATTCTATATATACACTTAGACTGTTCGTTCTGTACTCCGCGACAGATCACCAAGTTGATTGTTCTTGAATTCTGAAGATTTTAGTATTTACAAGTTGTCGATTGTATGTTTTAATATGCAACGTTAAGTTGAAAGTGTCATATAAAAGACCCGGCTTATTTATAAACTGTTTTTCTAATATCCTCGTGTAAATTACTTATAACTCTCGTTTTCTAATCTTTTTCTGCTGTAACTTTTCATTTTATTTCGATTGTATCTTTCCGTTTATGCCCTTAATTTTTATCTTTTTCGATTGTACTTTGTGTTTTAATTATAGTTAGCACTTTTAAAATCTGAAAACATTTTACAAGTGTATCATTTCTATTATAGAAGTAACTCGCGTTGTTCTCTGTAAAATTTTTAGTTCTTATCTATGCGCTAATTTGAGCACTTGCCCTTCGTTTAGGTAACATACATAGGATAAGCTTAACATTTTGACAGTTAATTAAATGGCAAAAACAATATTTAACTAATAGATATAATATTATATATAGACAAGATAAAAGTTTTTATTTTTTTCGACATGTAAAGAACATATTTAAAAAATGTAAAAATACCCTTAAACAAAATAATGTGTGTTTGGCCCCTCTTTGACCAACGTAATGTCACAAAATGTAAAAAAAATATAAATAACACGATTCATACAAATGATCTTGTAAGAGAAGGTACGGTGTATAAATTAAAATTTAATTGTATTAGACCAAAATTCTATATTGGAGAAACAGGCCGCATGTCAGGAAAAACACTGAAAGAACATGAAGGGGCGGCGATACACCTCAAGTATGCTCAATCATTATGTTAACATTCAATTATTAATAACTGTCAAATTAGTAAGAATAAAACTTAAATATCGCACATATAAAAAGATACTTATAAAGGTAAATTTAATGAACACGTAGTAATTAAAACATATTCTAAAGATAATCGTGAATATATCAGGTGGCATGACCAACGACACTAGCGGGTACGAAATAATACAGGGTTATTCATTACATTTAGTTTAATAAATACGAATATAATTTGGTCGGGTGTGCGGTTTTTTAACTGCTTGTTTCACAATGTATACCTACTCTTTAATCTCAGTTTTGTAAACTTTTATGTATCAAGTTGTAATTTTTGAATGACTGTAAAAATAGTAAATAATGTTAAATACAATATAAAAATGAATTATTTTTGCATAATTAATTAATAATTTATTGTGTAATAATCTGACACTACAACTTCGCAGCCGGTTTACATTTGTTAATATTTTGGTGCTCCTGTATGGAGGCAGAAAACAAGTTAATACTTATGCTCGATCTATAATATGAATAAAGTATTTTACCATTTTTTTTATTTACAGGTAAACCAATAAAGTAATATAATACTTAGATTAATAAAGATGTATATATACAATTTCCTTTTAAGGTACTTATATACACACTTAGACAACACGTTCTATAATTTTTTACTATATTTATACTCCGAGTATTTGAAGTTGTGTACCGGAGGTATAAATATCTTTTGCATTCTCTCATAAGTAAATAATCTTGCAATTTACCTTATGTAAAATTTTATGATTTGTTATAATATTATGTCATGATTTATTGTAATGTTATTTAACTAGCACTAAAGAGGGGCTAATTACTATTTCGTCTGTGTTGGACAGATAAAGTCACGTGGTATTCATTTTTTAGCATATGCTTTTCAGCATCATGTTCTTATTACGTGCAACAGAACAGATAATATGTAGTTATTCTTAACTGTTTTGATTTAATATAATTTATTGTAAAGCGTAGTGGATATACTACAATACTAAAAGGCGATTAAATACGATGCATTCTGAGATAGGCTTACTTTCATAGCCAGGTATAAATAAAGGGGTACATTAATATATGAGATAGAAGCTAAAAGATTATATAAGCTTGCAAATATTTCACTTGAATTGAAATAACCTGAATTCTTGCACAAAGTGAACGTTAGTATTTAGTTTACCCGGGCTTTCTGCCCCTAACCTTTTTACATTTGTTCTAGAGTGCACCGTTCTCGAGATTAAGGATAGACAGACGGACAAACCAACAGACGAAAGTAGTATGTATAGGTGTACAATATTTTAAATTTCAGCCCAATCATTCAAAGCGAAAAGGATACAAAGGTACAATAAAAATGAAAATGTAAATGCGACACAAAGAGAACAATGTTGTGACAAACACCCAATCAACAACACGTTTTTTTTTTTTTTTTTACTTTTTGTACTGTTATACACTTGTATAGCAGAGGGTAGATGTAGCGATTGGTAAAAATGATCCCAAAATGTTTACATTTTTGGACTTTAAAACACCGTGAAATGCAAAAAATTGGTGGGTAATTACTTTATGTATGAACGTTAGTGTGTTTGTGTGTGTGTTTGTGGAAGACACGATTGTGTTTACCCTGTTTGAAACTTAACGTGCTTTTTGTCAACAAGTTCAGAAATTTTGCAGAGAGGTTTGCTTATCAGGCAGATTGATGATATTAAATTATGGTGATTAAAGATCGATGGGGCGGGGAGATAAACGGAAACGTGTATATCGCCACTAGGATCGGCGTGTATGACCATTTTACTCGTTATCAGCTTTTATAATCTTTAATGAAACTTATTTCTATTTTCATAATTAAGCTTTTTGCTATTTTATAATAGTTAAAAATATAAAAAGTTTATAGCAATAAAATATGATAATTGACGACGACATCAGATGGATGGCGTCTATCTGTTTCTGAAGATGGAACGTTACAAAAAAACAATAAAAGTTCTCTACAATTTATATACAAAGTATTCTTGATTACTAGTATTCTTACGGTGTGGAGCGGTCAAACTTAGACCCGAAGTAATTGTAGACGTTATCACGTCATACAGCGTAACGCGTTATTCTAATCTCACATTTTTCTTTATATGACGTGGTACTGCCACGTCACAACAAATCACGAGGTATTTTACGTCACAATCTATGAGGTCAAAACCAACACGCGGTTCTCGAAAACGGTTCTAAATAGATGAAAGCCGAGACCAGATATGGGAAGCTCAGAGGCAGAAAACTTCGACTAACTGCGTACGAACTTCCGGTCTAGACCGAACGTCACGTGATTTTAATTGAAAGTTTTTCTTTGAAAAGTGTTGCATAGATGACCGACACGACGGTATTGTAACAGGAAAGGTATGATGTACGGGGACAACTCACTACTAATTTGAGTAAAGAGCATATATTTTAAATTAAATAAATTCTAAAAAGATGTGATTAAGAAATTCCGCTCGGCAGTCTGACCAGGTCACAATAAATAAAATTGACCGTTTTCTACCAGGCATTTACACTAATCACAGGTAAACCTTTTACTATAGCAAATTCGTATATAAACTTGTTGGTAGATCTAAAGAATAATATTTTTTAAAATTCAGTAATTATAAAACGTTAAAAAAAACTTATGTAATAAAGTCGAGTATATAATGAATTTTTATTTAACTTTCTTTATTATAATTAAAATTCGCAGAAAACATTAAATGAATTTTACATCCTGACGAACCTTTCTTTCATATCAATCAGCGAAATAATTTACGATAATTAAGACTGTCTCTTTATATCTTTAATAAAGAACAAACTTATAGTAATTGTTTAGTTATTCTGTAAACATTTTATTTATTGTATATTCTCTTATTTATAGAAATTAAATAATTTCAAATAAGAAAATCTTATAATATAATCGACATTGGATGATTATAATAATAAGCGCACAGTCAAACGGTTAGCAGTTGAAACATGAAATTTGATACACGGGGTACTTCGTGCCAATGCACACTAAGAAGGGAATTCTGGAAATCCCCGGGGAGAGAGTAGGGTAAGGAAAACCCTGAATAACTCGGCTTCTACTGTAATATTTTAGATGCGCTTTTTTGGGTATTTGCGAGAAATCGAACCTGTTTTTAGATTAATCTAAAAAATCTCTAATTAGCTTCTTAATAGAGGAATTAATTTTTTCACCCGGCGAAAACGGGTGACATCGGCGATAATCTGATAATCTTAATCTATGCTATCGTTGCTATTTTTCGCGCAACGCCGGGCTCATCTGTTTGTATAGAAGAAATAAAATACTTTAAACGATAACTAAAAGACTAAATTATTTTACTTTCTATACTTTAACACGAAAAGAGGAAATCAATCTTTTCTAAGTGAGGAAGTTGGTTATTCCGACTGACTGATAATTTGAAAGGAATTATTCATCTGTTCTACATCTATTTTTGATATTAATTATTTTAAAAATCTAAAATAGAATTTTTAATAATAGTTTAAATTATTGTGTTTTATAGTTAAGTTAATTTAAGTATATATTATTCACGTCAAGAAAGTAATAAAAAATTAAACGTAAGAGAAAAAAACGAGATTTCGCAGAACATTTATTATATGAAATTGTGAACGATAAGTTCTGTTCAAATATATAACAGATATATTTTGTGTTTGTTAAACACCTATCGTGTGAAAAGACGAAATCATTAATGTCGGATAAGTATTCGTATAATGAATTAAATACCGAACAGTGCGTAAGTAAATTGTTATATAAAAACATACACGAAACTGGAGACAGATGCGATATTGTATAATTACTACATACTTTATACATTATTCTACACGTATTGTTTAGTAATATACAAATTGCGGTTAATATTTAGTAGAAGAAATTTAAATAGAAGGAAGAAAAAGCGTGGAATAATTTGCTGATTAAAATGCAACAATTGACTTACACGAATAAGTTGTTAATTTTCATTTCCGAAAGAAATTTTACTAAAACAAAACATAAAACAAAATACACTAATTAAGTTTAAAACTGCAATTTACAAAGACAGAAAATTGAAATTGTTGCAGAAAAGTCCAAAGAAATGAACTTGAAAAAGAAAATGTTGTTTTCCATATGCAAAAAAGTAACATAAAATATCATTTTCTACTTATTTTCGTTTGTATTTTACTTATTTTACTCTTCGTTGCGTAATCGTTTTTTAACAGAATTTTATAAAATTAATTAAAAACTTTATTATCTTCCAAATAATTAATGCTTGCATTATATATACGTGTATTATTGAAAAGCATTTCATTCGATTTAGACTGTATTTTATTACAAATATATTAATGCACAGAAGTGTGTATTTATTAATTAAAAATATTTCATAACTATCTTTAAAAATGTGTAATTAAAATTTTTTGCAAATGCCTTAAATTTACTTTGCGACTGTATAAAAAGAAAAATAATAAATTATTTTATTTCGTTGAATCACAGCAATTTTTTTTTTCAAAATGAAAATAAAGTTTAAAACTAAAATAGGAAACAATATTCTTTCGTTTTTTTAATGCCGGAAATGCTGAAATTAATTAAAATAAACAATGGAAGTTTTTACTACGTAAGAAACAAAAGTTAAATATTTACTTGCACTTTTTTAATTTTTTTTTTGTAAATGACATTAATGAACAAAATTACAGATTCCACTTTTAATATTTAAATTGAAAATGGAATTATTTTCTTATTTATAAAAATAAGGAAAACTTTTTTACGAATAATTTAATACTGTTAAAAAGCTACATGTATAACCTAAGTACCTAAAGCTAAGTATCAATCGTCAATTTTATTGTCTATTGTAAATTTTATTACATCACATTAAGTCGGAAATGTCATATTAAAGACACGACTTATTCATTTATTATAATTTTTTGATTTAGAAAAGTCGGATAATGTTACCCTTGGTTCCAAGATGGCGATTCGTCTCTGATTCCAGCTAGGAAACAGTGGGACGCACGTTCTAACCTAACCTATTCTAATAATTTGGTTGCTAATAATTATGGTAATTTATTAGAATAGGTTAGGTTAAAACGTGCGTCCCACTGTTTCCTAGCTTCAATCAGAAACGAGCCGCCATCTTGGCACCAAGGGTAACATTAACCGAAAAGTCATTAGTTTCGTTTTTGAATTTTTTAAATTACTGCTGTAATTTTCTTTTTTATTTATATTCTACTTCCTCATTTGTGAATTTAATTTCCTCCGTTTTGATCGTACTTTGTACTCTAATCATAAATTGCACTTATAAAATCTGTGAAAATTTTACAAGTGTATAATTTCTATTAAACTTTAAAGTAAATAATAATATTTTCTGTAAACGTTTCTCGGTCTGGTCGGATATTGTTTATATTCCGAAGTGAGAAAACGTTTTTTGTTCGATGATATCAAGTAATAACATAACTATTAGAGTCTGTTACACTAACTATTAAGAGTAGTTTATGTTATCCACTTTTCGAATTGTAGATCATACCGGACATGCTACAATGGATAAAGGGAATTAAAATACGATGCATTCTGGGTAGCGTCACTTTCATACCTAGGTATAGGTCAAGGAGGCTAGATTAGTATATACGAGGCGAGCTAAAATAATTTGGCTAAATTTACATATGGTGGACAAAATGGCGGCGCATTCGGTCACCATCTTGTTTGCGCACGTACGTTACATGTGCAAACAAGATGGCGACCGTCGACAATAACTAAAACGCGACTGTATCTAAACTTTTTTTTAAACTAAAACATTTTTAAAACGTAAATTTACTACTTACTTTTTCCCGCTTTTTTGTTTGGATCTCCTATATTTTTTCCGGCTCCATGACTTGGTGATACTTGGTTTATGTAACCGTCCATACTGTAAATTGACGAGCTGACTACTTTTTAGGAGATGTTCACTTCTTTGTCTTACTTTGTTTAAGAACTACCGTGAATCGATAACTAGCGACGTTAGACACACGTCAGCGTGCCGACGGGTCTTAACCGGGAGGCCCACCTTTTAACCTAACCTAAACCTATTCTAATAATTACCAAATATTTTCGTTTTCCGGAATTTTTTCGGGTGACAGAAAAACAGTAAAAACCATTGGCCAAATCTTCTTACTTGTTAACTTTAAAAAGAAAAAAGAAAATTGTACAAACTTCAAAAAAACACGAACGCCATTCGAAAAGAAAACAACACGCACCGTCTGTCTACACCATAACCGAACTCGAAATTTGCATAATTCCTCGTATTTTCCGACTAGAAAAATTTTGAAGAAAATTTGCGTATGAAACCCTTAGTATGATAAGCGCCATCTACATTCTATTTCTAAACACGCACGCTCTCGAGGTTTCCGGAAGTGCCGCCATTTTTTTTACCATAGGTGAATATAAACAAAAATGTATATGTCTGTAAATAAGTTCAATTTCAGTAAAACGGCCTATAAATTTATCATGGGGAGACTATCAGCAGTTCGACGTTTTAATTAACT
Source organism: Centruroides vittatus (assembly GCF_030686945.1). Classification (NCBI taxonomy): domain Eukaryota; kingdom Metazoa; phylum Arthropoda; class Arachnida; order Scorpiones; family Buthidae; genus Centruroides; species Centruroides vittatus. The sequence goes on along the minus strand of NW_027122296.1, from coordinate 7,629 downwards.
TTTTTTTCTTATAGCTAAGCTCTTCTTTTTTTAATTACGTCTCAAGGAGTAAAGAGGAAGACTTTTACTGTGTAGGAGAGAACACCATGTAGACCTAGAATAAGTAATTCCGGTCAGGATGAGGAGGTTGTGGAATTACTACAAAATCCGAGTTTTGATATATCGGAAGGTGTTCGTTTATTATTGCGTATGCATGCTGCTTTTAATAGCGAGGTGGAGGAATTTATAAAGCGACTCGACCATCTTACGAAATGGCTTAAGAATGTGGATGAGGCACTCGTTGATTTTGAGGTCAGATTAGTTTATATTGAGGCGAGGATTGATTCGGGTAGGTCAGAGTCGGGAAGTTCCTCGCTCATTGATAATATTCGTATAAAAGTGTCGTAAATGGAACGAGATGTGGAATATATGGACAATCAACGTAGAATTAATAATGTAGTTATACACGGTTTGGAGGAAAATTGCGCTGGTATTAGAAATAAGCCGAATTCATTCTGGAAGTATATGTAATTTTCTTATCTGGCATTATTCTAACAGTAATAAAAGTAATTTTGAGGTTCCATCGGATTATAACTATATCATTCGTGATGCTTCCAGAGATGATAGTAGGAGCAGATTTAATGTTGGATGGTTGTTATTTATAAGAATAAGTTTCTGTTATAAAGTAATTTTACAGACAATTTTTTGGTTTTGAATAATATTATATTTCCCGTGAGCGAATTTTTTATATATTTTGTTAATATGCGTGTGCACAGTTCATTAAATTCAAATGATATCTTATGTGAGAATCAGGCTGGTTTTCGAGAAAAATATTCTACGAAGGTAATGTTTTTATTTTGCATCCTCTAATTACTAAAACGCTAACGAGAAAAAGGCGTAAAGTATATATGTTTTTTGTAGATTTGTTATCGGCTTTTCGAAATGTAGATAGAAACTTAATGTGAAAAAAATTCTTAAAATATGGTTTCAGTTTTAAATTTGTTTCTTCGCTTACAGAATTATATAACGAGTCTAATGTTAGAATTAAACGGGGTGTATTTGTTCTAGGCATTTTTTACTGCTACAGCCTACAGGTGTCACACAGGGTTGTGTTTTGAGTCCTGTTTTGTTCGGTTTATATTTAAATGATTTAATTGAACGGATAAATGATTCCGATTATGAAGATATCGATGTGAACGGCACTAGTGTTAAAACATTGACATATGAAGATGATATAGTTTTGATTGCCGACTCCGTTAGAGGTTTACAAAGATTTATTAACATTTTGATTAAATATTTATTAGAAAATCATGATTTTGAATATTATAAAATCTAAAGTTGTTGTCTTTCGTAATGGAAGTAAACTCGCTAAGATCGATAAATGGTGGTTTAGAAATGACGTAATACAAGTAGTTTCGAAATATAAATATCTGGGTGTTATATTTAAGTATAATGGAAAATATTAATCCCACATTTAGGTTTCTAAAAGGAATGTTTTTATTAAAACTGATAGAGTTATCCGGACGTGTAGATCGGCTAAATTTCGTAATTTGAGTGATTGTTTAAGAATTTTGAATTCAATTGTTACTTGGTCTTTGTTACATGCTTCTGAAGTATGAAGATATCGATCTAATAATCTAGATCCGGTTTTAGCTATTTTATTTAAAAGTTATTTCATTTAACTCGATGTACTCCAAGACATTTACTCTCGAGCCTTTCTTCCATTCTTTGCTGTCGCCCACCAATTTAAGGATTTTTGGACGGGAACAGCCGATCAATACAGAAATATGACGGATACACTTTTTAATTTCTTCGTTTATTTCCGTTGCTTTAAAAGAAACAATATCGGATTAAAGTTAAATTAATATCTTACGAATAAAAATATTGATTAGCACATTTATTACACAGGAAATTTTCGTATAAAGTAATTGATATTGTAAGTAGAATATTAGTTATTTTCTTTCTCTAAGACGTATGTGAATGGTGTTAGTCAATTGAATTAAAGGCACAGAAATGATATCCTGGGGGAATGAAACTCCGACATAATGTAATATTTAAAGCATTTAATCAAGTTAATCTATATATAGAATCGAGACGAGTTGATAATAGTAATAAAAATCAGTGCAGAGCCCAAACGGTTAGGGATTGAAAGTTGAAATTTGGTACATATGTGAGATCGCGGGCCTTAATTAATAAATAAATTGTAAATTTTATTTAATAATTTCAAAGAAATATTATATTGAATAACTTTAACAAATTCTTATCTACAAGGAAGTGCTTATACAAACTTCCTTGGTGACGTTATAGGAGAATTTTGTAAATACATTTATTTCCAATTGTTCAGGACAAATATGCTGAGTTAGAGAAATTGGATTATACCTAATTGGGTTAATGTGAGCTTAGGTATACAAAATGGCGACCGTCGACAATAACCTAAACGCGCCTACATTTAAGCTTTTTTAAAACGTAAATTTGGTACTCACTTTTTCCCCTGCTTTTGGTTACTTTTCTTACTCTTGTACCAGAAATAAAAATAAAAAAGTCATCATACTACCTATAAATTCAATCGATGCATGGACGAAGTGAATTACGAGATTCTATACATCAGTGGTTCGAACAAAATTTGCCTGTATCGTACATAAATTTTACTCCTCTTAAGAACTGCAGCCTTACGATTCACATCTCTCGCCTTTTCGTCTACGATAGGCAGCGTCTCCATGCAGGGTGGCACCTGCGATCTACGGCCACCTAGCATCCCATGTGTCTTTTACATTGTCTTTCGGGTCGGAAATCACTATTACATATTTTTGGTTAAGACAAATTTAACACGTTTAACACACATTTAACACATTTACACACTTTAAACGCACATATAAACCCTTTACAAAATTTTTACCTTACTTACGCAATGTTAAAACACCTTTAATACACTTTTATGACATTTAACACGCATTAAACACATTAAGGACACGTTTAACATTTTAATTAGCATTGACAAACTGTCTTCCTCGATAACTTTAGACTTCGAGTAAATTGTACAAACTTTAAAAAAACACAGACACTTTTAAAAAAATTAACAACGTGCATAATCCGTCTACATCGTAACCAAAATTTGATCGTAACCGATCGAATTTTGGTCTACGTATGTAAACACTTCCATTGTTTCGATCGTAACCGATCGTAAGAATGTAAGTGTTAAAAGAAGGCGATGTGCAAGACGCAGATGCAGTTTTTTCGTTTTTGCGGGAAATGGAACATATTTTAGACTCTTCTAAAAATTCTCTAATTAGTCTGGAAACAGAAGGGCCGAATTCTTGCATTCTGTGAAAACGGGTAAAATTGACTGTAACGTAATAATCGTAATCTTCGCTATCGTTACTTTTTGCCTGAGCAATGCCGGTCCTATCTGCTCGTATTATTTATAAAACAAAGTATTTTGAAAATTTATTTAAGGTTCTGTTAGACATTTCCAAATATAAACATTATTTTCACTACTCATCACAGCTTCTGACTACATTTACAAATTTGGTAAACATTAAGAAATAAAAAAATGTTAAAGTCGCTTTTTATACAGATTTTAGGTCAGTATTCATTATCAAAAACATCGCTGACAAAGTGTGTTTTAAACATTTTTAAAAAATTTATTCATTCAACAACAGATTCTAAATGATATTATAACTGGTATCACGTGGTAAGATACGTCGCCGGAAAAGTTGCGAGGAAGTCGACGTAGCTTCCGTTTCTGCCTTAACTTGTGATCCAATTAGGTGAAAGTTGTTACGTATGTGGCTGTCACGTGCCAAAAGTTCGTGTCAAATCGATGTCCGGAGCAAATTGATGCCGGACATGGATTTTAAACCAGCGAGCTCGCATTACTATAATTAAAACAGCCTTCTTATATTTCGAATAAATAAAAAATTAATAATTATTACCTATTTAATCTGTGAAATTTTTATTTATTTTATGTTTCATTATTCAAGAAAGTGAAATTATTTTGATTTTCTGCACTTAAGTCTAGCCAAAAAATCAGTCGTTTTTAAGTGCAGGATGTTACTTGACTTCGGCTGATTAATAATTTGAAGGAATTATTCATCGGTTTTACATTTATTTTATTTCTAAGTAATTGTAAAAAAGTAAAATAAAATTTTTAATAAGTGTTAAAACTGTTTAAATTTAAATAAATTTAACTTTTAGAAGTTGTGAACAAAATCGTGCAGTACAAACACGCAGACACATTTAAATTCATATAAACAGAAAAATACCTGGAATTTTTTACCTTTCTCGAAGTTTTACGGTTCCCGAATTCCAAAATGTAAACATTTCAAAGTCTGTCTATTGTCATCTTTAACTCCTAATATATACAAAAGCCAGAAAAGTAATAAGAAACTCTTCAGAAAAAATTCGAGTTTACTATTCGAATAAAATTATAATAAATATCCGTATTTACATAATTTACTTTATAGACTATTTTCTCTTTGTTATTACATCATTTCTATGAGAGTTTTATAAAATAAATACAGAACTTCGTCATCTTTCGCGGACACAATACAATTTAACTGTTTCAAACCGTTTTAATTTATTTAGCAAGTCTTATCGTAGATGAACAATGAAAGTGTGGATTTATTAAAAAGGAAACTATAAATTATTATAAAAAATATTCGAAAAATAATAAAGATTTAAAACTCGTGTTTAAAAAATTTACATTAAAATTCCTTCGCAACTTAATCTACTCGCGTTTTATTTACTTTTTAATTATAATAAATATTTCCGATTATTTTATTCCACTCAACAATAGATAAAATCGACGATAGAACCAACACCAACAACTGGTACTCTTGAAACTGAATCACGGGAACAATCATCCTGTTTTAGTATATCCTAACACTGTTTATTACGAGTATGCAGCACCTAAGGCTATGACTCCGAAGAAACTATGATGGACTCGGCCGTAGATGAAATGGCCATACGCAGCTAGAATAAGTAATGCCTTCCGGCAGGTGTTTTAAGGGTAACTTGCTAACCTAACGTATTCAGGCCTTACAGAGGTGGAGAAAACCCGGAAAACTCTACGTGGCCAGCCGGTCCGAACTCACGACCGAACTCCCAGTGTTAACCGAACGGAACCGATCAACCACTGGTGAACCGATAGTCATCCTGCTCGCATAACCTCTTTTTATTCTCTTATACGACATGATTGCTAACGTTATCTATTATCATCTCGCTATTTAAATAAATCAAATCACCGCTATTTGTAATGGATAAATGTTTGAAACTATCTTAAACATACATCAGTTTCTGGAAAGAGAATTTCAATATAATCTTTATCAACTGTGCAATTTGATTTACTAAAATGTAGATATCCAGGTGATTGGGTATATTTTAACCTGATGGATATCGTGTTCATTCATCAGTTTTTCTAATATTCTTTCCAGTCTCTCCAATATAATGGACCTTCTTTGTCCGTGTACACATTTTATAAAGAAACATGACTTTTACCAATAAAAATGATTAAAATATTATTTACATATTACACTATAAGTATTATACCTGGTAAAGAAGCCAATTTTTTATCTATTACATTTATACAGATTTCTGTAATTTCGGGTCTTGTGATCGAACCCGCATCGATGCTATCTTTTTGACGATATTATCAATTGTAAGTTTGTTAATTCAATCAGTTTCTTCATCCATTATTCTCTATAAATCATTTTCCATTTTATATTGGGATAAGTGGAAAACGTTTCTAGGCATACAAACTTCTACGAATAATTACATTTTATTTATAAAATTTTTTTTCTTAAATCGTCTGCAGATGTCATTCTAAAATCAGAGTACGGGATATCGACCATTTTCTTTTTAAGGTAATCTTCTAAATTATACAAAATACACATCCGGAAATCGACTAACGGTCTGCACATTTCCCTGGGTTTATGATTTTTGAATGGCATCTTTAAACTAGGTGTTCTACTGTTTGATCGAATATAAATTGTTGTTCTTTCCTATCTTTCCACCTTTCTTTATATATCTTTTTAATTCATTTATATAAGTCGGTAATCATTTGAGTTTTAGGACCTTCTAATTCTATCAACTACTCGCAAACAGTTGCTTTTCTCCCATTCGTTAACAACTACAGTTAGTTGTTTGGTTTTATCGACTCTAATAATAGTTAAAAATTAAAACAACAACAACAATGATAATGTAAAACTATGTTATAATTCTGAAAAAGTTATTTTTGTTTTATCTGATAGTAATATTCTTGCATCCATAATATTTTTATAATCAGTTATTGTTCAGTTAAGTTCGGAAAAAGTTTAAATTTGTTTTCTAGAGTCATAAAGGAATCTAAAAATGTGTAATTTTTTAAACATTTCATTCACTTAAGATTGTGACTTTTTTAATATAAATTTCGATTTTCTTAACAAATAAAGTAATTTTAATATCGGTATTTTACTTAAACGTCTCCGACGAACTTAATGTAGTCTTGAATCTCTCGCTTGGACAATGACCTCATATAGTAGCGGACAGCGGGCCGGACGACCAATCAGCGATTACCGTGCCATCGCCCTATCGGAGATACGCTGTGTGGTGTGATTCCCTGCCGACCAATCGGCGGTTACGCCGGTCGCTACCCTGTCGGAGGTTCACGGTATGACGCAACCCCTGGGTAACCGTCTCTGACCTGAGACGCATGCGCCGCTAATTCAAACACAACGGTCTTTCTTGGCCCTTACCAGTTAAAATAAAAGGCGGGAATCGTGTTCTTACACGTTCCTACCCCGACACCGACGTTCGTTTATTACCCTTTCTTTAGTTTTTCTCATGTATTAATTAAACATTTTCTACATTATACCATTATAATGGGTATAAAAACTGAAAATTGTGATAATATGTAAACGCACATACCCTCACATAAAAAGCGTACTGTACCCTCTGTATATTTCACGTAAGTAATTTGCAATTGAATTTTTCTAAATAAACCTATTTATAAGTGTTATTTAGACATCTGTACTATTACGTTGAGCAATGTCAAAAATAATACAAAGTTGTATTAACAAGTAGTTTCTTTATTAACAAATTAATTCGTCGGCATATTTAATTACATTTTCATTATAATTATATGAAATTGAATAAAGGTAAATACAGACAGCATAGGCAAAAGATGGGGAGACGATTATATAAAATAGTATCATTACCTGATCGCAGGATATCAGAACGTATACTTTATCAATTTTTGATTCTTATAGTCTCTTGTGTATATCGAAAATGTTTTTCATGTGTCCGCACCGTTTTTCTGTTCCTGGAATCAGAGACAAGCCGCTATTTTGCACCATAGGTAACATTAACCGTTATCTGTAATCGTAAGACGTAAGCAGTTTTTGAAATTTGTTAAATATTAAAACTAATACTTTTGTAAATCGTTAATTTATTGTTTAATTTAACAATTGTTTTAAATTTAAAAATAAAAACTCGCATTATTCGGAAAAATCACAACTTCTGACTGGCATCCTCTTAACCTATAAGTACCAATAATGCTATTATTTATTTAAAAAAATTCTTATAAAATACCTGGACCATTTCGTGAAGTCGTAGAATTTTCACGAGTAGTTGAGTTCTCCAACTTTGTTTTGGAATATCCTTTAGTTCTTGAGA